>NW_017729033.1:98900167-98915391 GCF_001723915.1 Gavialis gangeticus | reverse complement strand
GAGTCTGGGCAGGAGGGAAAATAATGGAGGCTCCGATTCATTGATAAAGGGTACCTGCAATATGCATCCTTGATCTCCATCCTGATTGACAGGCAAGACATGAATAATGCAGTTGGCAATCCATATGAAGGAATGGGTGTGAGTAGGCAATGCCAGCCCAGCTCTTTCACCAAGCTTTCCCAGCTTTGGCTCCAAGTTCCTTCTTGCCAGCCACAACAGGCCACGCAGGTGCATGGAGCCCCTCAACTGGGCAGCTCTCTCCCTGCGCTGCCCCTCCAAACCCCACTGGTCAGCTAATACCAGCTGTCCCCCAACACAGCGCAGTTCCTCTGAGCTATGTGATTCTTGCCTCCAAGTCATTTTTCCACATGGCCTCAGGCTGCATAGTGCAGCACCTGGCACCTCCTGCCTTCTACTCTGCAGAACTACAGCAAGGCACAAAACTCACACCAGGCCAAGGAATATCTGTTAAGTTTTAAGGCGCTATACCTAAAGCACTTTAAATAAAGTGCAGAAGTTACAGCGCCTTTGGAAATGCCTTCCCTGCATGTGTATAGGCATGCACAGATTTCAGGACCTACTTAAAACAGTTTCTGGGGGGCAGTGCAATGTCTTTACACTGAGATGCACTACCGTAGTTCAATTTACATTTAAAATGCATACAATGCGGTTTAGTTAAGGCAACTTCCGCCTTTTACAAATGTTCTGCTGTCACCCAAATGTATTAAGTGATGGCTTTAGAATGCTTTAAATGATGACAATTGTGTATAGGCACCCTGTATTTGCAATTTCTGCAACCTGTAATGGAAGTGGTGTATCAGTTACTTGTACAGCATTAGGCAAGTCTAGAACGGGAATGAAACTATCCTTTTAAAGAAGCATCAGTATGCGCAGGGCACCTTAAAAAGCCCAGGCTGAGAGGCCTGTACATTTCATTAAAATGACACTGTGAAGTCATCAAAACTACTTTCTAGTGACTGCCTCTTTGGATTTAATTACACTTGTTATGCTCCGATGACCTGAGCAGCTATTCCATTTCCAAACACTGTAGTCCAGTAAAATACAATTCATATCCTTATGATGTAGGATGTGTAAAGGTAAATAGCTCCACTGTCCCTGAATTTAGCAGATTACTAATCAAGGAGTAGAGAAAAGTTTATTTATATAACACTTAAGTCTAATTAAATAAAATGAGCAGGCTTGTAAAATATGACTCAAGGGAATCCTAATTCATTCAAACTGTTAGTATATCCAGCAGATTTTATGTATTTCTTTCTTTGTTAGGCTGAGTTTTTTAGTATTACTCTTATCATTTTCTCCCTGCAATGATTAAGGGTATAATCTCTAGATTACATGTTATTTTTAAGAATATCTAAGAAGCCTTTTCTCCTTTCCTTCTTTAAGAAATGGTGAGCGTGAAGAATAGGAAGAGTTAAGCTTGTCTCTAGAATTGTCCAGTATAAAGGTTCATTCAATTCTTCATTAGCAATGACTTGTAATATTAAAAGAAGGAAAAGACTAGAAGGTTTTAGAGTTAAAGGCACTTAAAGCCACAGGGAAGTATGCAGAAATATAAAAATTCGTAATATAAAATAGACAAATCTAAATGACCTGATGAAGAATGTCTTGCATTAGAAATTTTGTCTAATTTTATCCCAAACATGTAGTTGGTACAATAAAAGTAACACCCTCAAAAATCCTTTCCTTTTGCATAATCCCTGGACTATCATGGCCACAAAATTACTAGGGATCTACTCAATTCATGATTTCAAGATTTTTGCAGAAACAATGAGAAAAGGTGGTTTCTGCAATCACCATGAAAATTGGCATTCCCTGTGATTTTGTGTGGAATCACAGGAAAAAAAATACAAAAAATAAAATGCTGGCTCCCCAGTGGGAGCCAGTGGCCACTGTGGCCCAGCTTTGCAGCCTGCAGGAAGGAGGTGGGAAGCCGCTGGCATGAAGGGGAGCAGCCAAGATGGCAGTTGCTCTCTCCTCCTGCTGTCTGCATAAGTCTCCTCATCTGCAGTTTCATAACTCCCCAAAACTCAGCTAAAGCCATCTTATTTCTGTGGTATATTATTCCTGGGAATCAGGTAAAAGCTCTACTTCAACATTGTTTTGCTAGATGGGGCTCTGAGCATACTGTCCTGCAGGCACTGATAGCTGTTGCTGATCCAGCAAAACACTTAGGTGCATGCTTAAAGCTGAACATGTGCTTACCTATTTTGCTGGATTGGAGTCAGAGTGCTCAACACTGTGGAGGATCAAATTTTTAGGAAATAGAAAGGTCAGGAAAGGTTTTGAAATGCTGTATGAAAATTACAAAAAAACAAATGATTTCAAGCTGGCCAGTAGTGTCATAGAGGCATTTCCTTCTGTTTTCATGGAAGGAAGGAACTGGACAATGGAAATTTTGGTGAAATACACGTGTTTGGGGCTCAAAAAAAATAAGTCACAGGTGGTAAGTTTGTTTTCTTTGTTGACTATGATTATGAACACCATGCTGTGAGCAAAGAGGCTGACAAAGAGAAACAGAGGGACTCCAGCTCAGGTGTTTCTCTTAATGTTTCGTTAGTGGTACACTAAAATTCACACTGCACTAAACACCAACAAAGATGTTGGTGAAGCTAGGTCATGCAGTGAAGAGAACGTTTATGGCTTTGACTTGGACTATGGAACCACCTTTACATCTGTGAGGTTTTCTTTCTTTATACTCTTGGTGCTTAATAAAAATACATAATCACCATTATCCAGAGTCATTTGAAAATAGGGAAGGAAGAAGGTTGCCTGGTTCTGAGCTCTGTTACCAAAGTCCTTAAAAATACTGTTACTTTGATGGAATTTGACTAAAAAAATCACTAAAGCACTTTCAATTTACATTCCTCACTTGCTGTCTTCATTCTGAAAGCATCCAACTGAAGACACTTCTTTTAATTTTAGTTTTACAAATGTACATAACATTTTGGGTGTGTACTTATTTATGGAATAGCTTTGTTTTTTACACAAACTTCCCTTGTGAGATGAATGGGCACTGTGAAACTATCCAGTGTGAAATGAGATAGTGCAGAGGGATAGACTTTTGAGTTCTTTCCCTTTTAAATGTTGATTTCAAGAACCTAGCTTGGAACACCTCCATTTGAATTTGCTTAACCAGTCAACCTATAGCCCTTGTGAAGAACAGAAAATCAGTGCCACAAAAGAAAACTGAGAGGATCATTTTTGCCCCTTACTTGTGAAGCAGTTTCCTTTTAATATCTGCCTTAAATATTTATTCTGAGAGACTTATTTATTCCAATTTTACTTTGTTTAATTTGACTGCCCAATTATCCTAAGGTGCCATTTTTAAAGGTACTATATTACAGAGTGGGACACAAAACAAGTCATAAAGACACATCTCTCTGTTCACTTATAGTTTCTTTAAATTAGACGTGTCACGCATGCAGCCTTTGGGCCAAATCCAGCCTGTGAAACCATGTCATCTGGCCCAAAGGGTCGAGAATTTGGGGTGAGTGAGTAAGGACAAGACCTGCCACTGACGTTCAGGGTACAGAGCTTCACTGGGGAAGCATACTGTTAGCAAGGGGCAAGTAATGGCTTCATTAATCCCTGTGGCTTCTGCCGCCACTTGTACCACTGTTGCTGTCAGTCACCCTGCTGCTGCCACTGCATCTAGATTGGGCCTGCAAGGAACCTCAATTTTAGATCGAAAGTTTTAGACCAGGTCCATGTTGCTATCTAAATAACGCCCAGCTGCCTCTGTAGGCACCTACATTTAAAAATTGGATTCTCAAAGTTACTGCTTAGCTGCCACCTACTTCTGTGGGCACCCAATGCCTTGCTGATAAAGTCTCCTAGGTACTAAAATGTTCCTTCTGGGTGCACCCAAAACTGTGTAAATCCCAACAGGGCTGATTAGGGAGGCACCTGATCTTTTTTGAAATGCCTTATTCAGGTCAAACTTTGCTTGTTTTGTTTACTGGGCCAAATGGTATGTGTGCTTTTAGGAGGATGAGGAAGATGTACTGGTGCATCTTTTCATGTATCCAATAGCTCATTATTAGAGCATTAATCCCGGATGTTGAGATGCATGTTTAATTGCCTCCTTTGCATCAGGAGATAGGCTCCTGTATATCTAGCTCAATGTTCTCAGCACTAGGACATTCTGAGATAGAGTTTTCTTGTTCTTTCCTGTTAAAAATGTTCTACTTTGCAAGGAATAATTAAATTTTCTTTGGGCCAAAGTGAAAGAGAGAATGCTTCCCTATGCTAGTGGCTACAGCATAAACTTGAGAGAAGGGACCTGTGTTCTAGTCTCTGCTCCAGTGAATGTTTAGGCATTTTGTAATATGATGTCCTCAGAGGAGGGACAGGAATCCAAGACTCCCCTTCCCCAAGTTGAGTGCTCTATTTACTATGCTGTAGAGTTGCTCTGTCCCTTCTCCCTAACCCATTTAAATCAGCTGCAACAAAAGGTACTTGGCCACTTACTCAGCATGTTGTAGGATTGGGCCCTGAAATAACATGTTAAAATAAACACATTTATATCTCCAAGAAATCCCTTTTCATAGCCTAGACATTCCTGTTGCAAGTGCCATAGCAAAGAAGTTTGGCACCCAGGGCAAAGCCCTCAGTGGCAGCCCTCAGTGGCGTGCACAGACCCGGGGGGCACCCTGCCCCCCACCCTGCTTGCCCAGGAGTGCATGCAGCGATGGGAGCCGCCCTTCCCCCATCCCCCCCAGATGAGCTGCTCACGGCTCTGTCCCATGCCCCACCCCATCTGGGTAGCTTCTGTTGGCGCGGCTTTGCTTCAGCGCCTGGGTCGGTTGCCCTGCTCACCCCTGCCTTGCATGTTTGTCTTGCAGTGGCACTGCCTGTTGCATTCAATTGGGATGGCTTCATTTGATAGTCTGTGCATAAACTATTATTACTGAGCAATCTTTGTGAGAAAATGTTAGCTAGCATAACTGGAAGGCAGACTTGCATACAAAAGTGGGAAGGGGATAATGAAATGATTTCTCCTTGAAGTGAACACTGCATGTGAACTTTACAAAATGTACAACTCTCAGTAGAGGGAATTTGACCATTTCATCTATAATTAATCTAGTGCAGAGATAGAAAGGCTAAATCAGGGCACCTCTTCATACTTTCCTTCCTGTAAATGGAAGTAGATATTGATAACTATTGACTTTTTGCCAGCAGCTAAAATACATTGGTATTTTCAATCCAATTTTTTTTATAAGTGGCTAGGGAAAAAAGAAAAAAACACCCCATAAAATATCTTCCACTGGAGCATCCATCCAGTTTAAAATTATTGTGTTCTACATATGCAGAACAGAAAGATACTGATTCAAAGTCCATTCAAGTCAAAGGGAGTCTTTCCAGTGATTTAAATGCAGTTTGGAAGAGGATGTAATGACTATGTAATTACAAAAGTCCAATTTTCAGGATTTTGGAGCCTCAGCATTCTTAACAGCTCCAAAAGAAAAACCAAGCCTGTTCAAAGATAACAGATTTCCTTTGTGGCAAAGGCACAAGGGGGAACTGAGGCTTTAGAACAGCAGGTGAAAGGTCCTACTTTCAGGCCATTTAGAAAGCAGTTTGTTTCATTCCTGGTTTGAAGTATCCAATATGGCTGTACATTAGAGCCATACGAAATTTCAATGGCTATTTCGTTTTGATGCTGTTTTGACTCATTTTGAGCTTGAAACAACAAAATCAAAATGAAACAGAGGGCTTTGAAACAGCCTCAAAATGAAATGAAGCCAGTCAAAACATTTTGAAAGTTTTGAAATGTTTTGAGCTTCAAAGCTGAAGCTGGGCTTGCCTGCAGGGAACCAGAAAGTAAGGAGAGGGTGGGGGAAGAGGGGGCAAGAGGAGGGAAAGAGTGCTCTCATACTGACTGTGTAACTGGCCAGTGACTATCATCCTTCCCTGAGGTCCCTTCCAATCCCAGTGCTTTGGGGGGAGGATGGAAAAACAGTATAAAAGGCAGCATTGTTTGAACTGGCCCGCTTTCTGCCTTGGTGTCACTTTCTGAGCTGTGTGTTCCAGCAGCTCAGTTAGACAACTACGGCTAGCACTGATCTTCTTCTAAAGGATTCCCTACTTGCTAGGCTACGCTATTCTAACAAAAGGGATTTCAGAATACCTTTTTCTTGTAGGTGCTTTTATTTTATTGTTATATTCATTGATTTATTCTTTTGAATTTTATACTTATATTGGATAGGATTACTATAGAATTTAATTTATGTGGGAAAGCAAATACATTTATATTTTATTTCTTTACATTTATAGCTTTGCAGCATAGATACATACATGCATACATAATAATAATAGAATGTATATAGGAAGAAAGATATATTTATATTTGTTTTCATACATTTAGTCTTTGCACCACACCTACTTTTTAAAATTTATATAGGGAGAAAGATATATTTCTGTTGGTTTTCATACATTTCTTCGTTGCACTACACACCTACATTTTTTAATTTATATAGGCATGTGAATACATTTATATATTTATAGAAAAGGAAGACATGAAACACACCATGAAGTGTGGTGGAAAGGTAGGTAGCCACACTTGCCAGCCTTCAGGGAGGGGCGGAAGAGGGGGTAGAGGGAGAGCTGTAAGTTCCGCCCCCAACCAAACTGAGACACAGCCTCTTTCCTCCAGCTAGAAGGGATAAGGCTGCAACAAGCAGCAAGGAGAGGGGAGTAGTTCCAAGACTGCATCCTCTCCATGAGCACCAGCCATAACACGCCCCCCCCCCCCACCATGATGACAACAAGGAGCAGCACTAGTGCCAGCATGGCAGCCTATTCCACCCCCATTTCACTTCTCATGCTGAGCCTTTCAGTGCCAGAGGAAGAGCTGGAGCTGGAACTGGATCTGAGTCCCCTAGCAAAGGAAATTCTGGGGAAGGAATGGGAATCAGCTGAGTTTATGCTCCACACCCCTCAAGTTTCCCCTAGAGTCAGGTCTCCTTCCCCACAAGCCACTTTGGAGGAGGTTGATGTAGAGGTGGTAGCAAGTGGCTCATCTGAGTCCACTACTCCTCTTGCTGTACCTCTGCCTGCTGTGGAGCGGGAAAGTGCAGCAGCATCCACACATGCACCTACACCCCAGAAATGAGCAGGTAGTATGGTCTGGGATCATTTTTAGCTGGCAGATGATTCCACGTATGCTATCTGTCTGCACTGCTGAGCCACAACCAGCCAGGGCAAGGGAACAAAACACATGAGCACCACAGGGATGCTGATGCATCTCTGCAGGAACCATCCCCTTGCCCTTGCTCCTCCTCAGCCTATCACCAGTGGGAGCATGCCCAAAGGGAAGTCCCCCTCTCGCTCCAAAGCCCCATCCTCCCGAAGCAGAGGCAGGCCACCCTGGAACAGTGGGGGAAAGGCAAACAGAAAGTGAGATGCATTGCAAGGGTGAGCGAGATCACCTAGAGCATTGGGGAGATGCTTGGTGTGGATGGCCAGCTCTTCTCCTTACTTGAGTGGCCAGGGTTCAGGTGGCTCATGGCTCCATAATACCAAGTGCCCACACACACCATCTTAAGCAGGATGGTGGTACCCTCCCTGTATGAGGCATGCAGGGAGTATTTGAGGGAGGAGCTGCACAAGGCAGGTCCACAGGTGGCCTTACAATTCACCTGAGACATCTGGAGACATCTGGGGTGGCGATCATGCCTACCTCTCCCTCACAGGGCACTGGTGTGACCAGTCAGGCCATTGGCAGTCTCTCCTTCAAGCCAAGGGCAGGCTACTTCCACCAGAGCATCAAGAGGGGCAAGATGCTGTGGGACAAACAGGCAGAGCTCAACATCCCTTAGCACAAAATCATGCAGGATGTGGAGACTTGGTGGAACTCCACATACTTGATGTTCGAGAGGCTGGTGGAGCAACAGAAGGGCATCCAGAAGGGCTTTGCTTGGGGAGATTGGGATCAGCAGCCCCTTTAACAGAACTGAGTGGGATACAATCTCTCAGATCTTGGTGGCCTTCAAGCCCTTCCTTGACACCACTGAGAGCCTCAGCACTGACGATGCCCTCCTTAGCCAGGTGATCCCCATAGTGAGGGAACTTCAGAGTCAAATGGAGAGCTTCCAGGGGATCAGGTTTCCTGGCTGGGGCAAGCCACTTTCACCAGACATGCAGGAACTGTTGAGGCTGCTGAAGGAAATGGCTTGATCCCTTGTGGGTCAGTACAGTCCACAGCTGGCCGCCATGTGTGACCCAAGGGTGAAGGGCAGCATATGCAGCAACCAAACCCTGAATCAGTGGACGGAGGTGCTGGTGAACAGAGTCAGGGAGGCAGAATGGCGGAGGCGGGGGGATGTGGAAGACGGGGATCCACTGCCCCATGCTAGCACACCATCCACCAGCCAGTCTCCTCCTCTACCACAGGTGCTAGCAATGAGGGCCAAGGGCATGCTTTTTTGGTGGAGTCCAAAGCCACCAGACCCCATCATCAGGCAGATAACACTTAGGCCTTGGTGGCTGCCTATCTTGCTGAGGACGTGGAGGCACTGCTGTGCAACCCTTTGGCTTACAGGGCAAGCCACAGCCAGATGTGGCCGGATCTGGCCATGGTTGCCCACAAGCACCTGTTTTGTCCACTGACCAGTGTTCCAAGTGAGAGGGTGTTCGGCATTGCTGGTGATGTAGTGACACCCCACAGCACCTGCTTGGACCCTGGTTTGGTGGAGCAGCTGGTGTTCTTGAAGGTGAACCTCCCGCTGCTGGGGTTCCCCAAGTTCCAGGTGCAGACATAGTGAATGCCACCCTCTTCACTCCATCTGCATCTATTTCCTTTTTTCATTTTTTAAAAACCAGTTAATGCCCCACTCTCAGAGCTGGAGGTGGCACTCACTGTATCACCAGCCAGCAGGGGAAGAACATGTCTCTGCTGAGTTTATTCCCCTGCCAGGATGAACTTGGAGATATGAGCTGGGGCTACGGGGAAGGAAGAGGCCCCAGGTCCTGGGCATTACCACTATAAACTGCACTCTGCCAGGGTCAGGGAGGCCTGGTGGGACTGCTGGTGGTGCGGTAGCCCCATAAATGCCAGGACCGAGGATCCCTTGGTGAAATGTGGGTAGGAGGCACCACAACCTCCAGCTAATGCATGCACGCACAGTCCTGGCTGGGGAAAGGCCAGACCTGTCATGTCTTTGACAGACCTGAGGCTTGCTGGTTGCAGTGGAGTTGTGAGGCTCCAGATAAACTCAGCTTAGCTGCCTGGGATGCCATCTTTCGGGTTGAAAAACCCTTTGTCAGGTTGAGCAAGCACTCACAGTCGGTGTGTGTGCTGTTCCTGGATTGAAAGACTAGTAAAGAAGTCAGAGGCTGGCATGCAATGCAGGCAAGAAAGCCAGTCAGTGAAAATGGAAATGGAGGCATCAGGGGGTGAGGGATAGATTCAGGTGGAGGGTGGGGGGAGTGGGATGTAGCAGCGCAGGTTGAAGTGCAGAGGTACCTGGGGAATCAGATGTCCAGCAGGTTGCAGTGTGTCAGAATTCCACTGTCTAATCCATATTGAGTTCATGAGTTTCTGTACCTAGGAGGCTGATGAAGTGAAGTTCATAGGCCTGGCTGTGAAAAGTGGTTTGTAAATTGTTCTCTCTCAGGATCAGGCCTGAGAGACTGGAGACAGGGTCTTTTTTTTTGAGGAATGTGCCCTCACAGGTAGTTGGGTATTCTTGTTTTTGATAGATTCCGGTTTGCAGTTTGTGGGGGTACTGGAGATAGTTGGCAGGTTTTGTGTTTTGAGCTGTAGGAAGTTGGCTTCAGTTCTGGTGATGAGGTTAGGTGCTTTTTTGAATTTACAAACCACTTTTCACAGCTGGGCCTATGAACTTCATTTCATCAACCTCCTAGGTAGTAGGTACAGAAACTCACGGACTCAATACACACAGTGGAATTCTGATGCACTGCAACCTGCTGGACATCCTGACTCCCCAGGTACCTCTGCACTTTTACCTGCGCTGCTGCATCCTGCCTCGTCCCCCACCCCCCCATGCCCTAGCACAGACAGTCACACAAGTACCCATGTCACAAGTTTTGCCTGTCAGCAGCCAGAGGTGCAGGGCCCCAGAAACCTCCTGAACCTGTCTCCTTGAAACGTGACAGGCTTTGTGGCCTCAGAAGGGGCTACCATCCCTGCAGTTTTCACCCCACTCTGGCTTAACCCACACATGTGACATGAGCTTGGCTTGTCAGCAGTTTGAGGTAGTTTCCCAGCACCTATCTCCTTGAATGTTGGCAGGCTTCATAGCCTCAGAAGGGGCTTCCATCCCTGCAAGTTTCATCCAAATCAGGCAAGAAATAACAAAGTTATAGGCTGTTTCATGCTTTCCCATTATAGCCTATGGGTGAAATGTTGAAAGTGTTGAAACAGCGAAACTGTTTTGACGAAACATAATGAAACAGCAGTTTTGAATCAAAACAGAATTTGAAATGAAACACTCTTCTGTTGAAACATCAACACGCAAGTCAAAATGGAATGGTATCCTGAGGATTTCACTGCTATGGGTGATCCCTACATTTCTTTTTCCACATTACTGGAGAAATCTGGTGTCACTTTTTGACACCTTATATCAAAAGACATAAATAATGATGTATGCAATATTAGCATCCTAATGCTTGTCCTCAAGTGAGCTTTCCTGACATCAAAATGGCCCTGATGGGACTAAGCCAGGAATGCATTATGTCCGGGGAGTTGAATATAAAAATATTCAAGTAACAAATTTTGTTGCCTGTTCAACTTTAGCAGAGCTAGGGGCTTGCAGCCCCTGGACTGTACACTGTCAGCCATTCACTGCAGGGGCAGGCCTCTGGGATCCCCACTTCTGCCAGAAGCAAGATATTGGATATTGGACTAGGAGGACCTTTCATTTGGTCCACTGTAGCGACCCTTAAGTTCTTATGTTATGGCAGAGTTTGAATGGAGTTGCATCAGTTTGCACCAGCTGAGGAGTGATCTGGCCTTAAGTGTTTAGGAAAACTCACCTGAAGTCAGGTTAAGCCCTAAGGAAGGAAATGACTATTTTTTAGATGGGATCTAAGAGAATTTACGAAACTGTGTATCTGTTTCTATGCTGGTGGAAAGAATGAAGACAGCGGGAGGATCTGTGGTGGAATTGTGTGGAACACAGAGGTAGTCTTAACAGAGCTCCTCATTTCTTTGCTATCTCCAAGGAAAAGTCTAACACAAGCTTGTGTGTCTTTTGGCAGACTAGTTCAGGACAGAACAGAACTTAATGTTCAGGTAATTTCATCATCAGTAAACTTTTGTGTAAAGAACCCTGAAAGCCCTTCAAGGTACAGAAAAAATCTGAACGTGTCGTTAGAATGGAAAAGTAATAACAAAGTATTTGTACTTGCTTTCCAAATCTCACAGTTTTCAATAAAAATATATCCATGGGCCATTTCAAACAATTCCCAAGTCCATGTAAGCATACATTAATCTGGTGGATTCATTTTTATCAGATTCTCTCTGCTTCACTTTTTTTCCTGTCAGACCAATTAGAAACTATCAAGGAGAATGTTCATTCTTGGTAGAAAAAAATGGAAAGTGTATTGCCAGTGTTAGGCAGAAATATTCATTTCAGTTGTGACCTTGAGCTCGTTGCTTTTGAGCTGATACCACTAGACAATATCCTCCATAAAGGGTGTCAAAATGAACAAAAAACCCAAACTGTATTGTGCTGCATATAAAAGACATTCTTAAGGTGTCTTTCTATTCTGAAAAGTAATTGTGTCAAAACAGCAGCAGCTTACTCAGCCTATATGATCTCTGTGTGAATTCAGACTTCTGTCAGCTCACCGTAATGAGCGGTAAGTTATTTTTACTTCTATCAACCCTGAAGAGCCCACATATCTGAGAAAGAATGGCCTGGGGGCCACCATTATACCCAAAGACAATAAGGTAACACATGAATTTGAACTCAGGTTAACTCTGAAGTTAGACAAAAGATCAAAGGAGCAATTTATCCCACAATTTCTCTGAAAACTATTTCTTTCACATATCATTAGGAAAAAGGTGATTAGCTCTCAGTTATAAGGCATGGACAAAAGTTTGAGAATAGGTACTGTAGTGACCAACAGTATCCACATCAAGTTGCTGGCCTTGCTCACTTGGTGAGCTGGGTTCCTGGGTGTCAGTGTCTGCACAGTGGTGGCCTTTCACTACATACACTTGGCTATGTACAGATGTGGCCGGCTGGAGCCTGCTGAGGTGGATGTGGATAGGGCTCAGGGTTGGTTGCAGGGCAGGATGGTTTGACAGCATACTGTACCATGGCTATGGGCAAGAAGCTGAAGAGCAAGAGCAAGGACAGTGCCAAAAATGATATTGACATTGGTGGTCTTGCATCTGAAACAGAGGGTGCAGGTGCTGCCAAGGAGCAGAAACTTCAAAAATCTAAAGGCAAAAGGAAAAAAGAAAAAAAGAAATAAGAGTTCAATGGAGATTATATCCTGAAGGAGCTAGAAGAACTGTCACTAGAGGCACAAGGAGGGAAAGTGGACACACAACCTGCTACAACAAAGGCTGAGAATGAAAATGAAGAAATCAGCCTCTCAAAACAAGACCAAAAAAAAGAGAGGGAAGAATAAAAAAAGCCAATTTTGACAATGACTACGACAGAGAAGACGTGGAAGATAAAGATATGAAATCTAAAAAAGACAGTTTAGTCTGGAGAAGAGAAGACTGAGCAGCCTTCAACAATATGGAAGGTGGTTATCAAGAGAATGGAGCTAGACTGTTGTCCATGGTGTTAGATGACAGAACAAGGAGCAATGGTTTCAAGTTGGAGCAAGGGAAGTTGAGGTTAGATCTTAGAATAAACTCTCTCACTAGGAGTGTAGTAAAATACTGGAACAGGTTACCCAGAGAGGCTGTGGAATCTTCATCCTTGGAGGTTTTTAAGACCCAACTCGACAAATGCCTGGCTGGGATGATCTAGTTGGGGATGGTCCTGCTTTGAGCAGGGGGTTGGACTAGATGACCTCCTGAGGTCTCTTCCAACCCTAAGGGTGCATCCAGATGAGCACACACGGGTCTCTTTTGGCATCTCAAAGCAATTTGACATGCCACAAGGGCACACTGGCAATGGAAAAATGTTCACCTCACTGCCTATTTGCAGTGAAAACGCAAAATTTGATATCTGGAAATCCAGGTATCAAAAAAAACAAAAACAAAAAACCCACAGGGAAAATAGCAGGGCAAGGCATTGTCCAGGACCTAGTCTTGAGGTAACTTAGAGGTGGATCCTCTAGACACACTCTGGTATCCAGCCAGAGCATCTCCATGGTGCTTCTGTTGCCCCAGCATGCACCCTTAGCATGCAGGGCAAACAGAAGCAGGGCAAGACTATGGTGGGACCTGGCCCCAGGCACTGTCCCAGGTAAGAAGGGACTGGGGGGGGGCTGTGTGGTTTCTTGGTGGGATTGTGGGTTTGGGGTGTGTGGGTGGATGTGTGGGGAGTGGTGGCTGTTGTGTGTTGGGGATGTGGGGTTTGTGGGGGCCTGCCACATGCCCACCCCCCACCTTCTATGGTGCACAGGCCCCAGTGTGGGCCAAGCCCACTGCAGCACTGCCTGACCCATGGTCTGTGCAGGAAGAATGGGCTCAGCCCAACCTAACCCAGCCTGGCCTGGCACAGCCCGCTAGCATGCCTTTGGATAGAACTGGGATGCATGGTTCCAGGACCCATGGCTACTGTCCCAAGGCATGCGCTAGCTAGGTGGGCCAGGCCAGGCCTTTTCTCCATGAGGGTCAGGTGGTGATGCATGTTGGCACAGCCCCATGGCCGTGTATCACCGCCTGACCCTCATGGAGGACAAACTCTGCCTGACCTGGCCCAGCCTGCCTAGGTGGCATGTGCCTTTGGACGGGAGCCATGCATCCTAGTCCTGTCCGAAGGTACGTTAGCAGGCCGTGCCAGGTCGGGTTGGGCCTGTTCTCCTTCCACAGACCATTTATTTCCATCTACAAAACAAGATGGAAAACAATAAATCAGATTAATGTACGACTATTCTGGCAGTGATTTTGCATGGTATATCATGCTCCCTTCTGCACATATTGTCCAGAGTCCCTGTAAACTGAAGACACTTGCATTTAAAATGCCTTCTCAAGATACCACAAGGGACAATAATATCCCATTTTTCCAGTACCTACCATTAGACGTGTTCCAACACATCGCCATAGAAAAGTAAGTAACCTCAGTATAAATTTGGCAGAATTTGAGAAAGTATTGGTCACACCTAGACATACCCAGAGTTACCGTCTGTGTTATACAGAGCAATTTTAAATAGCCATATGGAGCAAAATACATTGTTTTTGGCAAAATGGGCTATAGGCATTTGATCACAAATTTGTGATAAGGAGTAGGAGACTATGTGGAACAGCAGCCCTCAACATCCATCTGCACAACAATAAAAAACAATATTTTAAAATTCCATATTGATATCTTACCCCACTTAAAATTAAATATATATATGGTACCAGGAACAGACAAGTTTTACAGGGAATTAAGTGAGCTGGGAGGATGCTAACACATTTGGTGAACATGTCCCAGAATGAAACTGTTCTGAAAACAATGTTGGAGATATGGTAAAGGAAGTTACAGAATAAAGCTATCAGATAACGTCTTAGTGTTCTTAATGAACTTTTCCTGAGAACTCTCCAACATATGAGTCATACAGAACTGATCAGTCATCTTTTAGTGGCTGTAAGAATTACATTTGCAAAGCATGGAAGAGAAGAAGTGACACTCCTAAAATCACAGACCGATTTTTAAAATGTAATCCAGGTGGTATGTGGTTATATACCTCCTCTTCAAACAAAGGGATGTTAACTGGGTGCAGAAGATGCACTGTGGGAGGAGTAGCTATCCTGCTGCATGCAGCTTTCCTTCCCCTCCCTATGGAGAAAAGCCAGAACACTTGTTAACATTTAACTATATACAGATTTAATAGAATATAACAGTTATTATACACACACACACACACACACACACACACACACACACACACAAGAACTCCCCTCTTGTCAGCACGGAGGTGGAAAAGGATCTGGGAGTCATTATTGACTCCAAGATGAACATGAGTCGGCAATGTGGGGAGGCAGCTAGGAAGGCCAACTGCACCTTGTCGTGCATCCACAGATGCATCTCAAGCAGGTCCAAGGAGGTGATCCTCCCCCTCTATGC
>NW_017729033.1:98898771-98899734 GCF_001723915.1 Gavialis gangeticus | reverse complement strand
TTTCCTGCCATGGCAGGGGGTCGGACTAGATGATCTGCTCAGGTCCCTTCCGACCCTAGAAACTATGAAACTATGAAACTATATATATACTATAACAACAGATATTACAGATCTAATGATAACACTATATAGAAGCAAGGAGTCCAAAGGTCAAAACAGGGGGTTCATAGAACAATTTGCAGTTTTATGCTCTAATAGGGTGTGAAATTGCAAAATGAGGCACAGAACTCACAAAGAATGAGGTGCAGGGTTTACCTAAAACCAAGGTTAACACTGCATGAGTGCAACTGTGGAGACCCGAAAGAAACTACTAGGGCTGTGGGAAGCTTCAGTAGCCAATTTGATCTGGAGGAGATTCGGCCCGATTCGGCAGTTGAATCTCCGAATCTGAATCAAATCAGGAGATCAATTCAAAGGTCCAAATCAAATCAGAAGCCTCTGAATTGATTTGGAAAAGATCTAGCCCAATTTGTAGATTCAGCCATAGACTAAACAGGCAGCAGTCCTAGAGGATCCTGGACACAGCTGTCTCCAGCTGGTAAGTCGGTTGTGGTGGGTGGAAGGGGGGAGGAAAGGTGCATGGGGGGCAGATCAATGCCCCCACAGCAAGGGAGGAATTGGGGCTGGGGCTGGGACAAGCTGCCCAGCTAGGCTGGGACGGGGGTGCAGGACTTGGGGAGGCGGGCAGCAGGGGGTGTGGGATGTGGTCATGACAGCACTGGGAGCAGGGGCTGTGCCCTGCTGCCGCTTGCCCAGCCGGGGGGAAGGAGGGGCGTGTTGAAGGTGCGGCTTGCTCTGGGCAGAAGGGAACAAGTGGCAGCAGGGCATAGCCCCCGCTCCCAGTGCTGCCACACCTACATCCCATGCCCCGCCACCCTCCTCCCCAAGTCCCATGCCCCTTCGCTCCAGCTGGGCAGCTTGTCCCAGCCCCAATCCGCCCCTCACTGTAGGTGTGTTGATCTG
>NW_017729033.1:98880173-98893771 GCF_001723915.1 Gavialis gangeticus | reverse complement strand
GGTAATGACTGCTGCCTGTTTACTCTATGGCCAAATCTCCAAAGCAGTGCTGAATCTTCAGATCTGATTCAGTCGAATCAAATAGGAAGAGTGATTTGAATCTCTGAATTGAACCACCATCCCTCCAAATGGGCTGAATCTGAAGTGAATACTTGCCGCATCACACAGGCCTAGAAACTACCTCTGGGGATAAAGAAAGGCAAAAGAAAGAAATTATTAACAAATCCTGAGATCCCCTGAGACCCCCAAAGGGATCCCTGAGATCCTAAGGGGCTATCATTAGACTGCCCAGCTCACCCGGCCCTGCCCCAAGAGCCCTTCCCTTTGAGGCACCTCCCCAGCTAGGGGCACTGGGAGGGAGTAGGCCCCCCTCCCCTTTGGGAATCCCCATTTCCCGGGCGACTCATGACTCCTCCAGGCACAGACAATGTGGCACCTGTCTCCCATGCAAGTCGTCTCCTCCTACTGTGGAGGGCCTCAGCCATGTCAGGCTCTCCCAACTGGCCTGGCTTGCTCATGGCCTTGTGCACTGTCCCATGCACTGATGACCCTGCCTGATGAGTGGGGTTGGAGATCTGAGCTGCTTTGTGCAGTGCTGGGTGTCAGTCCACTCCCAGACCCTCTGTGCACCACTGTGTACACCACTCTTCCCTGCCTCGTGCAGGGGGTTGGAGACCTGAGTTGCCTCATGCAGCTTCAAGGTCTTGGTTTCCTCCCAGACCCTCTGTGCACTGATTTCTGCACCACATACCAGGCCTCATGCCAGGGTCAGGGGCCTGAGCTGCTGCGTGCAGCTCCTGGGTCTTGGTCCACTCCTGGGCCTTCCATGCATCAACCTGTGCTCTCTCGTGGTGGGGCTGGGGTGCAGCTGCTCACCACTCCCTGTCTGACATCTTCTGGGCACTTCAGGAGCAACCAGTCTGCCCTGCTGGCCAGCTCTACCAGCTCTTCTTAGTCCTCTTCTTCTTCATCCCTCATCACAGCCACCCATGTGCCAGGCACACTGCCTTTTTATTTCCTTTGGAGGCTCCGCCTCCCTAGACGGCAAATGGACCAATCAGAGACAGAGGGAGGTTAGTTCCCTCTCTGGTCCAGCTCTTCGCCTCACCCCTGAGTGGTGGGGGAGGTAAAGTCTCTCCCCTTTCCTTTCCTGATTGGTGAAAAGTGCCCCACAAATCACTCTGAGCCCTTTCAAGCTGACAAGCTGGGCTTCTGCCAGTAAGCCTACCACAAAAAGTTTAGGAAATTTTAGTTGTCCTATCAAGGCAGTGACTTGGACAGGAAAAGGAGAAAAGGTGCTCACTTAGAAATTTGGTGGAAGTTCTTGGAATTTCCTGAAAAAGAATATTCTCCAAACCAGAAAGCCTGAGAAACTTGTTTTGAATATTAAAAGAGAGTGCATGTTTGATGAATTAACAGTTTAAGAACAAATTTGGAATGAATTTAAAATCTAAAAGTAGAGAAGGATAGAAGATAGTGAGCCTTTTATTATGCAGAGTTCTGAGGGAAAAGGGTGAATTATTAAGTATGTTACATAAAGAGATGAAGAAACACAAAAGCTCAACAACAACTATGAAATGTAAAGGAGCTGTCAGAGACTGAAAAGAGAAGAAAAGAATACAAAACTCTCTCCTCTGTGGCCACTGATGTGGACAAAGGGAGCAGTGTTGATATAAAATAAATGTCTGTCTTTAAATATACCTTAGGGGAATAGATGTATTTTAAACGTTAAATTTGTTAGTTGATATGTTACATTTCTTAATAAAGTTTATAATAAATATGTCTTCTAGAAAGCACCTCTCTCAATATAGTTAAGACATTCATCATTCTCTCAAACATGAGACACAAGATTCCTCCAACATTTAGGAAAATGAATGAGTAATATTAGTTGTGCTTATTTCCTTTGAGAAAGAGATCAAACAAACTTATAATTCAGGTATTAGCTCTTTGTTCAGAAAATAATAATTCCTTATCAGACAATTTTTGTGCTCACAGTTGTACTAATTTGGTTTTCTTCATTCAAATATATTGGCGGATGAAAATTTACATCTCTGATGGTCATGGATAATACCTAATTCCATGTTACCATACATATAACCTGGAGAAAATAAAAAGGGACCACTGGTTCCATTTATTAAATTAGAACATACTTCCTAGATCTCTTTTTGTTATAGTATTAGAGAATAGAAAATGTTGATTAATATAAGTTTGCACATACAGTCCAAGTAGAGGTCTAATTTCCATATTTGTTTTGTCTTATAGGGAGATTGATTTTCTGGTTATATATCGAAAAAAACTTTTCTGAAAAGATGACATAAATAGCAAATGATAGCAACTAGAAGTTATGAAGTGAAGGAGAATGAAAGAGGGGGATCTAAAGGCATCAGATATAACCCAAGGATGATAAGGTAAAAGACAAGCAAAGGGAAATTTAGAAGTTTCATGCTTTGAAAATATGCTAACAATGGCATATAGCCATAGCAACAGGCTAAAATTGTTCTCAATGCTGAAAAAAAGTGCTTGAAAAATATATCTGTTCTGTATTTGGAAAGAAGCAGGATAACAAATACATTTTAATCTCCCTGCAATTAAGTAGGATAGTAAACTGCTCCTGCTTTGAGCACTGATGTAATAATCAGTAAAGTAATGGAAGGGATTTAATAGAGGAAATGTTAATGTAGAAAATAGGTTATCACATAATTATTAAAATGCTCCTACAAATCATCAGTATGGGGATTCAGAGATGAAAGATAAAGATGATCAGAGACAGAGAATTTCCTACTATAAGAAAGGGGGGAAAAAGAGTCTGAACTGCTATCTTACACAGGCCTGTATTATGACATCAGTCCAGTTAACTCCAGGTGTTGAGCTAGTGACCTCATAGAAACATGTTTTCATACATCTAAGTTTGTTCTTACAAACTTCACAAAACTACTTTATCTTGCTTTTATCCCAACTAAGAAAAGGTACTTAACCAGCAACCTTACACAGGCCTCTGAAGTGATTCAGTGATTTTTACTTCATTCAGCCAAATTCCAGACAATGATCTTTGGCAATCAGGATTAGGGATGTGGCAACACTTACGGAAATATGGTGCTAAGAACTTAATGAACAGTATGATGCTGCTCTTCTCTTGATTAGGGGAGGGAAGTACTCTGCTTCTAACCAGATGAAGCCAGTAACTGCTAAGAAGAAGAGGAAGAAGGAACCTCTCAAAATCCAGCCCACAAATCAAAATGGGAGTGAAAAAAGCTAGGGACCAGAAGTGAAATTTGAATTGTTTATTGACAGGTGGCATTGTTCAAATTGTAGCAGGCTCCTTGCAACTTAGGTAGTTATCACTGAGGCATCTCACAGAAGGCTTGTTGCATCTTGTCTTTGGAGAAGTGGCAGAAAGGAGGGGTAACAACAGTTCAAGTAAAGACGGCCACTTGGGAGAGCCGAAGTCATAGTCTCTTCCTCTTGACAAGATTTAATCTCTGCTCCTCCTTCTCCTCCTCCTCCTTCTCCGAGAATGACCTCTGTGGTGTCTTCTCTGGCCATAGCGGCCTCCTCTGCTTCTTCTTGTTCTTCTTCTTCGATATCTACCTCCACGATTACTCCGTCGCCTTCTGCGACGGCTCCTGCTGCGGCTCCTGTTGCGTTCATATCTTGCCATTTCTTGAGAAGGTTTTGATTTTTGTCAGCCTCTCAGCAACTGGAGCACTTTGGCTGACTTGGAGCAGCCAGCCTGTCTGGTGGGAGATCTGAGACCTGCTGGCAGGTTGGGCCTTTTTATAGACCAACTACAGATTAGCATTTCTCAGCAACTCCTTATATGGTCAAAAGGGATCCAGCTCATGGGCATATAGGGTCAAAACTTCAGATTTTGCCCTTATATGGGCATTTCAGTCGCGTCCATATATGGACAGAGCCAACCTGCTTGGTTGCAGGTACAAGGTGTGTCTGTCACAATCAGCAGCTAGTCTATAAAAAGGCCCAGCCTGCCAGCAGGTCTCAGAAACTAGAGACATCTGACCAGACAGGGTGGCTGCTCCAAACAACCAAGGTGCTCCAGTTGCTGAGAGGCTGATAGATATCAAGACCTTGTAAAGAAATGGCAAGATTCTTACACAACAGGAGCCGCAGCAGGAGCCGTCACAGAAGACGACGAAGGGGTCGTCGTGGGGGTAGATATCGAAGAAGAAGAGGCCGCCATGGCCGGAGAAGACACCACAGAGGGCACTCTCGGAGAAGGAGGAGGAGAAGAAGGAGCAGAGATTAAATCTCCCAGTTGCAGAGAAGTGCTGTGGAGATTGTGGAGGAGGAGACAATGACTTTGGCTGTCCTGAGTTGATCCTCTTCTTCTGCAGTGTTATTACTCCTTTTTTCTGCCACTTCTCCAAAGACAAGATGAAACAAGTCATCTGTGAGATCCCCTAGAAGTGACTGCCACCGTTTGAACAATGCTGCCTGTCAATAAACAATTCAAATTTCACTTGTTACTGTCTCTGTCTCTTTATTTTTCAACTTGAGTTTTCTTTTTCTCCCTTCCCTTAGCACTTAACTGGTTGGATGTGGTTGGAAGCACAACACTCCCCTCCCCATAACAAAGAAAAGAGCAGCATAACACTCAGCACATTCTCTGGATTGCCTTCTCCTTATCACCATATTTTCTTAGATGATGTCACATTCTGTGATCCCAGAAGCAGAGCCAGATTCTTAATGGTTAGTGTGGAATTTGGCTGAATAAAGTAAAATCACTGAATTGTTGCAGAGGCCTGTGTGAAGTTGCTTGTTAAATAGCTTTTCTTAGCAAGGATAAAGTCAAGATAAAATAGGTTTATGAAGTTTGTAAGTAATAACTTCCATGCTGTGAACTGATGTGAAGACAAATGTTTCTATGAGGTCACTAGCTCAGTACCTTTGTGAGGTAACTGTTTGAGCTGATAACATTACAATAGTGTCTCTGACATGATTTACTCATGATATTTCTGTATTTATAGTGGCATCAGGGGCACTGGAGCTCTAACTACTATGCAGATTCCTAGGGATGTATAGGAATAAGATTCCTATTCCTACACATGATTGATAGCACATCATAGCCTCTCTCACTAGTTCAGCAACCAGGTATAGTTTGAAGGCTTACACATCCTTAATATCCATTGCATGTTTATCCTGTGTGTTGAAACTCAGCAGTGAACCTGGTCCAGTCTAGCTCAGTATCTCTAGTTCTTGTTTTATGTAAAGGCATAAGTCTATGTAAGACACTAGCTTAACCACTCTTTTCTTGCTAGGCTGGTAACTCAGAAGTCTCTGGTTCAATATGAGGATTATGAATTAAAGGAAATGTATTTGATTTAGATTCTGCGCCCATTCATGTTAATGTATAGTTGTTGTTGACTTCAAGGGGAAGCAGGCTTAGGTCCAAAATGTACAGAAGCATACTTCAGGTATATGAATAGGTGCCATTAAAAACTCTCCATGACATAGAAAAATAATGCCATGAAAAGATGTGTCTCTGCCTTATGCTTTTAAGAAGTTCTAGGGAAGTCTGATTTGTTATGGAAAGACGGAAAGAAGAAAAAAAAATGTTGGTTCTCAAAGAATTCTGATACCTAGAAATCTCTTGTGGAGCGCTGGATTTTGGCAGACAGTCTGATGGCTCAGTTTTATTATGTATTCTAGACTGAAAGCCAGTAAGAATCTTTCTGTGATTGCTTCAGTGAACAAGAGCACTCATTTCATTAGGCTGTCTAGAAAAGTGTATTGCCATTCAATGCATGGCAGTTTGAAATGCCTCTGTGATGTTCAGAAGCTGAAGAAGAATAAGAAAATGAACACACTAATTAGGATTATTCTAGGGAGGAATAGGATGGATATTTTAATGATAACTTCATCTCTTTTGTGATGCTGACTCTAACCAGCTTAAAACCTGGTTTCTGATTTCACTGATGTTGAGCTTGCTTTAACATGATTCACAGGATAGCAGGCATGCTTAACTTACTTATTCAAATAGAGGGCATCAGAAGAAATTGATCTCTCTATAAAAATTAGAATGTGGCACCCTGGAAACTCAGAGTCAATAGACCTGAAAATTGACAAGCTATCAGTGGATGCATTTACATGAGACTAATCTAATGCACAGTAAATTGTCAACGTCTACATGTGTGCAGCAATTATTCAGCAGTATATTAGTCTAACATGCTGTTTTCTAGTACCTGTTGAGGCAGATACTAGAAAAACAGTGCATTAACTAATGCACTGTACCACACATGTAGACACTGACTGGGAGCAAATTGCTCCCAGTCAGTCTAAGCAGCAGGGGGCCACAGGGGGCACAGAGAATTGTAACAGCTCAGCGGGCAGCTGTCTCCCAGCCATGTGGAGGTTGGGACCCCCCCCCCCGGGCTAATTAAGGCGAACTTCCCCTCCCTCCCCAACTAGGGCCCAGCCTGATCTGCCCCCACCTGGGACAGAGCTACCTGTCGAGCCAGGACAGCTCCCCTTCCACCCTCTGGAGCTCAGGACTAAGCCACCATTCCCTCGGCCAGCCAGAAGCTGGCATTTGAAGGAGCCTGGAGCTCCCCCTGGCTGCTGCAGGGGGCAGAGCAGGGCAGGAGCAGCCCTGGACTGGGCTGCTCCTGTTGGGCCCAATTTGCTCCTGATGGGGGAGCACTTTAATGAGCCTTAGTTTTCTGCACAGAAAATTCAGATGCATTCATTGCATGTGTAGACATGCCCAGTTTCAGCAATGAAGGCTTTTATTAAACTGTCAATTACAGAAGTAGACTTTTTTCCCTGCTTTTGGTTCTTTTTAGAGATTTTGGGAAAATACTGAGGAATGCTATTCAGAAGAACTGACACAAATTTCCATAAACATACATTACATCAACACTTGCCAAAGAATGTGCATGGAAAATTATGGGGATGTGGCCCAAAAGGTTATGTAAAATTATGTATGTTGAGAAGCATAAGATCAATCACCAGGAAATTTAACATAGCAATAAATTCTGTTCATTGTCACTGATCTTAAACTCATTTTCCGTATCTAACTACTGGAGGCTGCTCAGGATGCACTGGTGCATTTTCACTTCCATTTGATTCCTGCTCCACTCAAAGTTTAAATCCAACTCCCTGGTAGTGGCAGCAGCATTTCTAGTCAGGTACTGCTGAGGGATTCAATTGATTTTGTGGTTCATCATATTCTACCCGATTTCTTTTTTTCATTCCACAAGTGTTAATGGCCCTCTCTTGTTTTTAATAGCATTGATATTCTACCAATCAAGCTATCCTTTGTTCTGCAATTCTTCTACCTGTTAGCTGCTCCTGGTAATGAAGCCTATTTCACAGCCCATCAGATTATTTTTAACTCATCCAATTAAGTTATATTTGTTTTTCTTCAATCTTAAACTGACTAGTACAACCCCAGGACCCTAGTATATTAGTAAAGCTTCTGGTTTATTTTTAACTGGAGAAAACTATATGTTGTTTAATATGTGATGATGCAAATTACCATCTACACCCACCTTTTAAAAGTTCTAGATTGGCCCACGTGATGGATGAAAGTATATTTTAAGGGGAAAAAACCAAGGAAGCTGTATATTGGACTATTTTCTGCTGTGATTTAGGAATTGGGGAGGGATTACATACCCATATTTCAGTATGTCCTCATTCAGTACATGAAATACTGGTTTGGAAGAATGCCATATGTTTACGGTAGTATCTGGGAATTTTATTAGTTTTAAGCACAGAGGAATATAAGATTACAGGTCTAGAAGGGGCCTCCTGTGTCACTAGGTCCAGTCTATGTTCTCAGGCTACTAATTATCCAAGGATTCCCCCTCAAAACACTCCTTCAAACACAACTCCAAAGTATACAACTGAGGCACACAACTAGAAACGTGACTACCAGCCTGCAGAATGCCACAGGCAACAGCAGTGGAGGCAGGGACATTTTCCACCTCCTGCCACTACAGTAATGGAGAGTGCTATGCTTTATGCTGTAGCAGAACATAAATTCCCCCGCAGTCCTTGCCACTGTGACCTAGGGAGCAAATTGAACACTGCACAGTCTATGTCTCATGTAGATGCAGCCAGTGACGGGGAATGGGGAGCAGTCAGATGAAAAGGAGGTACGCTAGTATAGTGCATCCCTTTATGAGCCTCCACTGGGGAATTCCAATGTCATTTATTGTCATTTAGGCTAGGGACATAAGTTACACATAAACCAGTTTAAGTCTTCAGAAACTGGTTTAAACCTGTAACAAAACAGAACTTCAGTGCACATAAACCAGTTTCAAAATGGCTGAATGTGCACTGTTTTTTCAAGATGAAGCCAGTAACTGCTAAGAAGAAGAGGAAGAAGGAACCTCTCAAAATCCAGCCCACAAATCAAAATGGGAGTGAAAAAAGCTAGGGACCAGAAGTGAAATTTGAATTGTTTATTGACAGGTGGCATTGTTCAAATTGTAGCAGGCTCCTTGCAACTTGGGTAGTTATCACTGAGGCATCTCACAGAAGGCTTGTTGCATCTTGTCTTTGGAGAAGTGGCAGAAAGGAGGGGTAACAACAGTTCAAGTAAAGACGGCCACTTGGGAGAGCCGAAGTCATAGTCTCTTCCTCTTGACAAGATTTAATCTCTGCTCCTCCTTCTCCTCCTCCTCCTTCTCCGAGAATGACCTCTGTGGTGTCTTCTCTGGCCATAGCGGCCTCCTCTGCTTCTTCTTGTTCTTCTTCTTCGATATCTACCTCCACGATTACTCCGTCGCCTTCTGCGACGGCTCCTGCTGCGGCTCCTGTTGCGTTCATATCTTGCCATTTCTTGAGAAGGTTTTGATTTTTGTCAGCCTCTCAGCAACTGGAGCACTTTGGCTGACTTGGAGCAGCCAGCCTGTCTGGTGGGAGATCTGAGACCTGCTGGCAGGTTGGGCCTTTTTATAGACCAACTACAGATTAGCATTTCTCAGCAACTCCTTATATGGTCAAAAGGGATCCAGCTCATGGGCATATAGGGTCAAAACTTCAGATTTTGCCCTTATATGGGCATTTCAGTCGTGTCCATATATGGACAGAGCCAACCTGCTTGGTTGCAGGTACAAGGTGTGTCTGTCACAATCAGCAGCTAGTCTATAAAAAGGCCCAGCCTGCCAGCAGGTCTCAGAAACTAGAGACATCTGACCAGACAGGGTGGCTGCTCCAAACAACCAAGGTGCTCCAGTTGCTGAGAGGCTGATAGATATCAAGACCTTGTAAAGAAATGGCAAGATTCTTACACAACAGGAGCCGCAGCAGGAGCCGTCACAGAAGACAACGAAGGGGTCGTCGTGGGGGTAGATATCGAAGAAGAAGAGGCCGCCATGGCCGGAGAAGACACCACAGAGGGCACTCTCGGAGAAGGAGGAGGAGAAGAAGGAGCAGAGATTAAATCTCAAGAGGAGGAGATGATGATTTTGGCCTCTTCTGCACGGTTGTTACCCCTCTTTCCTGCCACTTCTCCAAACATGTGATGTAACAAGTCACCTGAGACCCCCCTCCCCAAGCAATGACTGCCCAAGATGCAAGGAGACTGCTACCATTTGAACAATGCCACCTGTCAATAAACAATTCAAATTTCTCTTCAAAGTATCTGGCTTCTTATTTGTTGTTTTTTTTTTCCTCTTCCCTTAGCAGTTAGTTGTTAAATTTGCTTGGAAACACAGCACTTCCCACCCCATAGCAGGAGGAAAACCAGAGAAGCAGCATCACACTCCTTTTTAGCAAGCTCTCAGCACTGCTTCTCTGTATCACCACATTTCCTTAGATGATGCCATGTTTTGTCATTCCATAGGCAGCGTCTGATCCCTGAAGATCAGTGTGAAATTTGGCTGAGTGAAATATATCCCTGAATTGCTGCAGGGGCCTGTGTGAGGCTGCTGGTTAAGTAGTGGTACTTAGCTGGGACAAAATTAAGGTAACGATGGTTATGATGCTTGAAATAAATTCTCCTATTCTCTTAGCTGTTGTGGGGACACACACTTCTTTGAGGTCCTTAGCTCAGCACCTTCATTCAGCTGGAGTGATGTCACAATACAGGCCTTTGTGAGGTAACTGGCTGGGCTGATACCATTATAGAAAAGTCTCTGAGGTGACTTAGGGCATTTATCTCTATATTCTGATGTGGAACAATAGACCATAATGATCAGAGCACAGGAGTGCCTTGGCTTTCTGTGTTGATTTCAAGGCAGAAATGTCTGGATATACTTTCCTAGCTCTCAAACATACAAGACTGATAGCAGGTTGTAGGCCTATATGAAGATTGTAGTTCAGCATTCAGATACAATCTGAAGGCTTAGACTTTGGTAGATCCATTACATGTGCAGCCTGTGTGTTGCAGCCCAGCCCTGTCTCTTGTACAGTTTTTGGCTCACATTCTTTAGTCCCCTATGCTGACCACTGCTACCATCAAGATACAAGAAGCCTTCTCTGAGAAGCCCCTGTGATGACCTTGCAAGGATCCTGCTACCCTTCAAGCAATGCTACCTATCAGTAAACAACTGAAATTTCTTTTCTCAGTGTCATGGGCTTCTTGTTCCTTGCATAGGTGCTGAAATACTAGCATTGTTTTCATTATTTACTATTTCTTCAGGATTTCTGCATCCTTTTCACAACACTTACCCATAGCTGCTTATAGATTGGAAAGTATTCATAATCTAAATGCAAAACAGATTTATTCATTAAATATTTCTGTTATTTTTTCCACAGCATTTGGAGTTTTTTTAGCCTGGTACCATGCCCATAACTTGCCCTGTGATTTTCTATACCTTCCTTCTACTGGTGTATATCCTGATGGTTTTAGATTCCTGTCTTTCAGTTTCTTATACTTCAGAGCTTCTCATATATATTGTTTGCTATCTACAAATAAGGTTCCTCCTTACTATGGATAAATTTGTACTTTCAATAACTAGTTTCACTTTTCTTATCCAGATTACACATTTGCCAAAGATAGTTTTTTTAGAAGAATGGAACTGTAGATTTTTGGCCACACAGTGAAGTCTTCTTAGACATCCCCCAGTTCCTATTTTCATTTTCTTGGGAAAATGTTTCACCTGGTAAACTTTACCTCCCATTTTTTTGCATATTTAGCACATTATTCCTTTTGAATTACCAGATATATTTACTACTAGTTGAGACTGTCTTTTACTTCTTTATAACAAGGGATCCTAGTTTTCCACGGGAAAAAACAGAAAATCTCTGCTTAAAAAATGCAAAAATCTGCATTTTTCCATGAGCTACCAAAAGCTGGTTAGCTGAGAGGCAAGAACTGCAGCGAAAATAAAAGGAATGGCAGAACTGGCACTGCTCGCCACAGGACGTCACTGTGCTTTTGCTAGATTGTGGAAAAATTCAGATTCTATGTTTTTCTGTGGTTTTCCATGACAAACAAAATAGGATCTCTGCTCATAACTAAATGCAATGAGGTCATGATCCACAGTCCCTAAGCAATCTCCAGTTACCAGTCCAGTGATGCTGAAAGTAAATGAAATGATTGCATCTGTCACAAAAAAGATACTCACTCCCAAGCCCTAGCTTCACAACCAGAGAATCACCTACTTGGACAGAAGAACATGTATTTTGGAAAGATGAACCCCCTCCCCCCGCAAACTGCAGATAAATATGGGCATGTATTCTGTGATTGCTCTTTGTAATAGATTTTTTTTAAAAGAAACTAGGTTCTGCAGTTTTGAATCATGTGTTTAAAATCATCCTATGTGTTTAAAATATGCAAGATATTTCTTCCTAGCAAACTTAGCTCTATTTTGTATACAGCCTATGAGAGGGGAAAGTGGAAAATAATTGTACCAGGCCGCCAAGCCCCCAAAATCCAGCTCTTATTCTGAACATTTGTTCTAACCACATTTCATTTGTTTTAGCTCTTGTCTTGGTGCATGAGATGTCATACAACAGGGTTGGCAACGCAGCCTGCAGGGTGAATCCAACCAGTGGAGCAGGGGGGCTTTGGTGACATGGCAGCTGGGGGAGTGGGGACTGGGGAGGAAGTGGAGCTGATGAAGAATTTTTCAACAGAAGGTTCGTGGAGGTTTTTTTTTCTCTGTTGTAATGCAGACTTATTAAAGTTGAAACATCCCACAAGAAAGGGCAAGTTATGACACCACTTTCTCAGGGTCTGTGTGACATTTCAGCAGAAGAGAGAGAGACCAATCAAATGCCTCATGTTTCCAGCTCTCAGTTAGGAGTTGGGATGTGAGAGCCTGCTTTCTGGCTCCCTGCTCTGTAAAGTGTGGGCAGGAATGATATGGCCAGAGGGCTCAGGTGTCTTAGCTATTATACAAGTCAGAGACAGAGAGTGTCAGAGGTTAGGGGAGGGACTCCCATCCCAGACAACAAAAGCAGTCAGGTGATACATCCTACTTAAACAGCAGAATTTCAAGCAGAATTCTTGAATGATCCCTTCTTAGCACAGCTGCCAGCTGCTGCCAGCTATAGCAATGCAAATGCACTCCGAGAAGGCTAAAGGGGGCAGAGATTCTTTTGCAAGGAATGGGGTCCCCTTAGGAAATTGAAACTTGTGGGATCAGGAGGCAATTGGCAGATCCCCAGAAGTATCACTATTTATTATTCTCAGTCCATAAAGTTCCTCTCTTGGGACATCGAGAAATTCAGTAAACCAGAGGGTGATACAGAATGCTGAACCTTTGGTGCCCACCAGAGGGTGAAAAAGACCAGAGATATATGTAAAACAACCCTGAGACCCCTGTCCATTACAGGTGACCTGAAGAAGGGCACTTTGGGCCTGAAAGCATATCTAACATCTTTATCACTATACAGCTGGTCCAGTTAATCACCCCCAAATCCTTGCTTTTCACATTTTTCCTGGGACCATCACAGCTACATCACTCCAAACCTATGACATATGTTTGTATATTCAGCTAAATCTGGGAGGAACATATGACCAACACTTGGAGGGTGCTTTAGGGAGGCTGCACTGACTCTGAAGGTAGAAGAATGTGAGGCAGGGATGGCAGAAGTGTCTATCTAGGATACATGGTATAGAGTGGTCATATCCAGCTAGAACCTGCCAAGTAGAAGCTATCTACAGTAGTGCTGTTCCCCAAACCAACAACCAGGCCCAAATTCTCTTTTGGGTAGTGGCTATTATAGGAGATTTATGCCTCCCTTTGTCCATCACTGACCTATGTAGAAAAGACAGGCCAATCATGGTAGTAGTCGGGACAGCACAGTGGTTTAAAAGGCCTTCTGTGGTCTAAAACAGGCCTTGAGCCAAAGCCCAGTGCCGGCGAAACATAACTTTGACAAAGCATTTATGGTCTTCATGGATGCCCCAGAGACAGATCCAGGAGCAGTGCTCCTGAGGTCCCTTCTATATCTGTATGGTTCTGTGATTCTACAGTGAGCACACTGAGATTCAGGGATCCTGCTTTTCTCTGATTTAGAAAAAAACCCAATTTTTGGTTTAAAAAAAGGACCCACAAATCCACATTTTCCCATGATTTAAATGAAATACCACTAATACACACACACACACACACACACACACACACACACACACACACACACACACAGTGTTTCATTTTAATCATGGAAAAATTTGCATTTTG
>NW_017729033.1:98865636-98875173 GCF_001723915.1 Gavialis gangeticus | reverse complement strand
TATGGTTCTGTGATTCTACAGTGAGCACACTGAGATTCAGGGATCCTGCTTTTCTCTGATTTAGAAAAAAACCCAATTTTTGGTTTAAAAAAAGGACCCACAAATCCACATTTTCCCATGATTTAAATGAAATACCACTAATACACACACACACACACACACACACACACACACACACACACACACACACACAGTGTTTCATTTTAATCATGGGAAAATGTGGATTTGGGGTTACTTTTTCAAAACCAAAAACTGGGGATTTTTTTAAATTGGAGAAAACCAGGATCCCTGGAGATCATAGTCACTGGTTTATAGGCAACTTCCAATTACCAGTGGTAAGGGGTCTGTGTATAGGGTGAAGTGTATACAAAAAGGAATGGCTAATGTTTATTCAGAGCTCAGATGATTTTTACAAACAGCTTTTTAATAGTTAAAAATCTTTTTTTCTTTGGATACCAGTGATATGCTCAGACAATAGCTGGGGTGCCTCTTCCTTAGTTCAGAAGGAGTTAATGCACCCACTGTTGTGGTACTAAGTAAAAGATGTAATGACATTTTCATAGATTTTATAGACATTAGGGGCTGGAAGGGACCTTGTGAGATTATCGAGTCCAACCTTGCTGCCATAGGCAGGAAGTCTGTTGGGGTCAAATGCTCCCAGCAAGATAAGCCTCCAAATGTTTTTTGAAAGAATCTAGAGTAGGTGCTTGTACCACATTTGGGAGGGAATCTGTTCCAGACCCTGGACACTCAGACTCTAAAGGCGTTTTTCCTTATGGCCAGTCTAAATTGGCCTTCCAGAAGTTTGTGGCCGTTAGACCTTGTTATCCCTTGGGAAGCCCTAGTGAACAACTGTTCTCCCAGATCCTGGTGCACACCCCTTATGTACTTATAAGCGCTACCAAGTTCCCCCTGAGCCTTCTCTTCTCCAGGCTGAAGAGTCCCATGTCCTTCAGCCTCTCCTCGTAAGGCTTGCTCTCTTGACCTTTGATCATGTGGGTGGCTCTCCTTTGGACCCTCTCAAGCTTATCTATGTCCCTCCTGAAATGGGGGGCCCAAAACTGGATGCAGTACTGCAGCTGCAGCCTCATTATGGCTGAGTAAAGTGAGAGGATGACATCCCTGGTTTTGCTTGAGATGCATTGGTGGATGCATGCCAGCTGTGGCATTGCATTGGTGGCTCATGTTCATCTTGTGGTCAATCAAGACCCCCAAATCTCTTTTGGCCATGGTGCTAGCAAGTGTAGCACTGCTGAGCCTATAAGTATAATGCTGGTTTTTCCTCCTAAGGTGGAGCCCCCTGCACTTCTCTGCATTGAATGCCATCAGGTTTTGGTCCACCCACCTTGCGAGCCTGTCCAGGCCACCCTGTATCTGCAAACTGTCCTCCAGTTTGACTGCCTTGCCCCATAGTTTAATGTTGTCTGCTAATTTTGTCAGTCTGCATCTGACACACAAATCCAGATCATTAATGAAGATGTTGATGACTACTGGCCCGAGTACTGTGCTCTGAGGGACACCACTGGTCACCTTGTGCCATGTTGATTTGGTCATTGGTGTTAAGGCCACTTCCAGTTACCAGTCCAGAAGCCAATTTATCTTTGTGCCACATAATAAAGTCTAAGATGCTTATTCCATGGGTTGTGTATTCACTTTTTAAATTAAAAATATCATCTATAAATTAGGAATAGTAATCCTGATTACTTAATCAGCTTAAGCTTCATGGGATCTTTTTATACAGTTATTTCCACACAGGGAGACATTGGCATATAAGGTCAAATGTAAGGATTTTGGGCTGTATATTGATAAAGCCGGGTCAGTTGGTCACAGATGCAAAGTGTGTTGGTGTCTGTCACAATCAGCAGCTAGTTTATAAAAAGGCCCAACCTGCCAGAAGGTCTCAGAAGCTAAGGACATCCAAACAGACAGGGTAGCTGCTCCAAACCAACCAAGGTGCTCCAACTGCTGAGAGGCTGACAGACATCAAGACCTTGTGAGGAAATGGCAAGATACTTACACAACAGGAGCCACAGCAGGAACCATCAGAGAAGGTGACAAAGGAGTGATCGCGGGGGTAGATATCGAAGAAGAGCCCACCATGGCCAGCGAAGACACCACAGAGATCACTCTCAGAGAAGGAGGAGGAGGAGAAGCAGAGATTAAATCTTCTCAGGAGGAGGAGACGATGATTTTGGCTTCTCCCTGCACCCCTCTTTTCTGCCACTTATCCAGATACGATGGAACAAGCCATCCGAGACCCTCCAGCAATGACCACCCAAGATGCGAGGAGCCTGCCACCATTTGAACAATGCCACCTGTCAATAAACAATTCAAATTTCACTTTTTTGGAGGTCCTAGCTCTTTATTTTTCACTTCCTCTGATTTATTGGTTAGATTTTTTCTTGTTCTCCCTTCCCTTAGCACAATACTTCTCTCCTTATAACAACAAGGGAAGAGGAGCATCACCTTCCTTATTAGCAAATTCTCACCACTGCCTCTGCATCATATTTCCTTAGCCTTATCCTTAGAAATCAGTGTGGAATTTGACAAAGTGATGTAAAAGTCAGTGAATCACTGCAGAGGACCTTTGTGAGGTAACTGGCATTTGTCCATCTGGAAATTGATGCAAAGCCACATGTATGTTTCAATTTGTGGGGGCAATATTTTCAAAGGAACAGAGACAAACCTTCTACCCCATATCAGGAACCAGCGCTACTGGCTACTGAAGAAAACTGTCTGACCTGTGGGCAGATCCACCCCAGATGGAAGCTTTTCCTAGTGATTAAGAATTTTCTCTAATTGAGAATGAGAAAATGCAGCCCTTGGTAAAAAGTTAGCTTGCAGGTAGATGTTGAACTATGAAGTTCTAGTAAATCTGATTCATTAACATTCTTACAGAATATCAGGCATATTGGGAAAACAATATATGTTGTTATAAATAAGTAATATTTCATTAACCAATCCCCCTTCACTTCCCTTGCTTATGATTAATAAAAAATTGCTGCTCTTTAAAAAAGGTTTGTTGTATTATATTTAAGCTCACTTGAGGGAGAATCCAGTTGAGATGCAACAGTTTGCATATTACCTTGGTTTGATGATTTAATTTCAAACTGTTAATTTAATTTTATTTAAACTGCACATCATAGAATCATTAATTTTAGAAAATTTTGGAGGTGGGAACAGATCTCAAGAGGTCATTTAGTCCAACCTCCTGCTTGAACCAGGACCATCCCAAATTATGCCATCCCAGCCAAGGCTTTGTCTATCCAGGTCTTAAAAACTGCCAAGGATGCAGATTTCACATCCTCTTTGGGTAGCCTGTTTCAGTGCTTTACTACCCTCCTAGTGAGAAAGTGTTTCCTAAAATCTAACCTAAACTTCCCTTGCTGCAACTTGAGACCATTGCTTCTTGTTCTGCTGTCTGCCGCAACTGAGAACAGTCCAGCTCCATCCTATCTGAAACCCCTTTCAGGTAGTTGAAGTCTCCTATTAAATCCCCCCTCAGTCTTCTCTTCTCCAGACTAAATAAGACTAGTTCCCTCAGCCTCTCCGCAGAAGTCATGTGCCCCAGCTCCCTCACCATTTTCATTGCCCTCTGCTGGACTCTGTCAGTTTGTTCACATCTTTTCTGCAATGGAGGGCCCAAAACTGGATACAGTATGCCAGATGTGGCCTCACCAGTGCCAAAGAGAAGGAAAAATCTCTTCCTTCTATCTGCTGGCAATATTCCTACTAATGCACCCAAGTATGCTATTGGCCTTCTTCACAACAGGGGCACACTGTTAACTCATATTCAGCTTCCTGCCCACTGTAACCCGCAGCTCAATTTCTGCAGAGCTGCTGCTTAGCCAGTCAGTCCCCAGGCTGCACTGATGCATAGGATTGTTTTGTGCTAAGTGCAGGACTTTGCACTTGTCCTTATTGAACCCCATGAGATTTCTTTTGGTCCAGGCCTTCAATTTGTCAAGGTATCTCTAAATCCTAGTCCTACCCTACCAGTATATCTCCTTCACCTCCAGCTTGATGTTATCTGTAAACTTGCTGAGACTGCACTTCATCCCATCTTCCACGTCGTTGATGAAGATGTTGAACAAAACTGATGCCAGGACTAACCCCAGGGGCACTCCACTTGACACCAGCTACCAACTAAACTTCAGGTCATTGATTACTACCATCTAAGCCTAGTGATCCAACCAGCTGTCTATCCACCTTACAGTCCATTCATCCAACCCATGCTTCTGAGAATGTTGTGGGAGATGGTATCAAAAGCCTTCCACAAGTCAAGGTATTAGGTCTGTGTGAAGCTTCAGTCGCTGATTCGATTCAGCAGAGATTCGACCCGATTACCTGGTACTTCTGCTCCACTTCCAGGTTCACTGCCAAGCATGCGGGGGGCAGGGAGCAAGCTCCTGTGAGATGCTCCATCTGCCCCATTGCAGTGTTCATGAGCCATGCCTGGTACCTCGAGGTATGTAGAAAAACCATTTAAAGCTGTGTCTATGGCCAAATCGCCAATTCTCTGAATCAGCATTGAATCTTCAGATTTGGATTCAGTCAAATCAAATCAGGGACAGTGTTCTGAATCAACTAATTGAATCACTGTCCCTGATTCAGGCCGAATCTGAATCCAAATCAAATACGGCCCATTTCACATGCCCCTACAAGGTATATCATGCGCACTGCTCTCCCCACATCCACAGAGCTAGTCATCTCATCATAGAAGGCAATCAGGTTGGTCAGGCATGACTTGCCCTTGGGGAATCTGTGCTGGCTGTTCCCAATCACTTTCTTCTCCTCCAAGTGCTTAGAAATGGATTCTTTGAGGACCTGCACCATGATTTTTCCTGACTGAGGTGAGGCTGAGTGGTCTGTAGTTCCTTGGATCCTCCTTCTTCCCTTTCTTAAAGATGGGCACTAGATTTGCCTTTTTCCAATTGTCCAGGACCACTACCAATCACCACAAATTTTCAAAGATAATCACATTGGCAATCATGTTGGCCAGCTCCCTCAGAAGCACTACATGTTCTAAACAGTCCCTAACCTGTTCTTTTGCTACTGTCAGCTGCTAACTCCAAACTGTGCTGCCAGGTGCAGTAGTGTGGGAGCTAACTTCACCTGTGAAGACTGAGGTAAAAAAGGCACTGAGTACTTCAGCCTTTTCTGCATCGTCTGGCACTAGGTTGCCCCCCCCCCCCATTCAGTAAGGGATCCACACTCCCCAACCTTCCTCTTGTTGCTGACACTTAGAGAAACCCTTCTTTTTACCCTTCATGTCCCTTGCTAGCTGCGACTCCAATTGTGCTTTTGTCCCTGATTTCATCCCTGCATGCCTGAGCAATACTTATACTCCACCCTAGTTGTTTGTCCTAGTTTCTGCTCCTTGTAAGCTTCCTTTTAGTGTTTTAGCTCACTGAAGAGTTCCCTGCTAAGCCAAGCTGGTCTCCTGTCATACTTGTTATTCTTCTTGTGTATCAAGACGGTTTTTTCCTGTAAAATTTCTATAAAATACAACCAGCTCTCCTGGATTTCTTTCCCCCCCTCACTGGCCTTCCAGGGGATCCTGCCCATCAGCTGCTTTTCTGAAATCCAGGGTCCTTAAATTGCTGCTCTCCTTCTTTCCTTTCCTCAGAATCATGAACTCAGTCATCTTGGGGTTGCTGCTGCCCAAGTTGCCATTCACTGCTACATCCCACACCAATTCTTCCCTGTTTGTGAGCAATAGGTCAAGAGGAACATTGCCCCTAATTGCCCTTTCCAACACTTGCACCAGGATGATGTCTCCAACACTCTCAAAAAACTTCCTAGATTGCCTATGCACTGCTGTATTGCCCTCCCAGCAGATGTCAGGGTGATTGAGGTCCCCTCATGAGAACCGGGAACTGTGATAGGGAAACTTCTGCTAGTTGTTAGAAGAAAACCATAGCCACCTAATCCTGCTAGTCTGGTGGCCTATAGCATGCACCCACCATGACAATACCCTTGTTGCTCTCCCCTCTGACCCTAACCTAGAGACTTTCAACTGGCCTGTCTCCAGTTTCATACTGGAGCTCTGAAAATCTATGCAGGCTATTTGTTTTTGTTGGGTTTTACTGAGCATGCAAGTTGAACTGGCAGCTCTAGCTTTTGTAGAGAGAAACTAGTCAGTGTACCATACACTGCCATGTCACTCACATGTGATGACTATTCATTTTGCATTCATTTTGCAAGATGTGATCATTAAAGTTACTGTATATCAAAGAGATCAATGTATGCATTTAAGGAACAAGTAGTGCTTTTCCTTCTCTAAACACTTCATAAATTCATATATTTAGAGTTATGGATCTAGAAAGATAAAAATGCTGGTCACATTTCTAAGATGCACCAGCTGCTTTCTTTTCACTACATAATAGCAACACATCTAAGGACACTTAGTCACTAAACAAAACCCTCTTCCTGATTAGTTCTGTTTTAACCACTGCGCCCTTATGCCTTCAAGAAGCCCAGAAGAGGCCACTAATTTACTCCTGGCTGTGACTTGTAGAGACTGAACAGTTAAGGTCTTTAAACCTTCCTAATGTGGTCATTTTAATGATGTTACAAAATACAGATGGCCGAGGTGTCAGCTTAAACATGGCCTATTGCCCTGTGAAATGGTTTGCATTAGGCATATTATTTGAAAAGCACTAGAAAAGTAATCTCTTCTGGCACACTGCCTCCTGTTTTCTGTGGGCAGCTGAAGCAGGATGAAAACTGCAAGTTAATGTGCACAATTGTTTAATACTATATGCAAATGTTATTGTAGCTAAATGGATGACTTTAAAATGTTGCCAAATTTATGCTGAGAAAAATAATTAAGAGTTGTCATTCAGAGGTTTAAAGGTGTGTGTGAAGAAGTTCTCAGAAATCTACAGCTAAATCAGTGACTTAAGCACAGTGAGTCATATTTCATATTCCATCCCATTCTGCTGCATTTTGGCTAAATGGGAATATAACTCATTATATATTTTCAATAAAAATAGAAGCACTTTAACAAGCAGACAAAGTAGTCTTTCAGTATTGACTATTACAATTTGGAAATAATGGGCTTGATTCTCTATTCACATCAGTTGTATGTCATTATAACTCCATAAATTCACATGAAGTTAACTCCAGACTCCTACTTGTGTCTAACTGAGAGGATATTCAGACCAAACATTTTATACAAAAATAATTCTATGTAAAAGATATTATAGACTTACTTCTCTAGTAACAATCTACAAAATCTTGACTTTTTTCATCTTTTCAGTCACCTGGATGATATGTACCACTGGCTACCACTCACCTTTGCATTCAGTGAAATGGTGTCTTCAAGGGCAAAATCAATGTGACACTGGCATTAAAAAATACAACTCCCTAGCTAATTCTTCTGTGTTATACCTTCACAAATGCTATTGGATCTGGCAAACAAATCTTAAAATGAGGAACTCTATCAATAGAATTCAATATTGTGTGTTCTGTTCAAAGAAAGTGATATTTGAAATTGATGTGCAGTCATGGCTGAAGTCCCCCATCTTCCCTACTTCCTCAAAGAGTAGACTTTTGTCTATGGGCTCACCTTATACTTTCTCAGCCAAAGAACAGGTTTTAGCAGATGCAGGGCATCCAATGGGCCTCTGATATACTTTTAAATGTACTAAGCTCCTGGGGAAATCCTAGATCCTATCATGATTTTACAGCTATTAGCAAAAACTGAGAAAACAAGTAGATTATCTATCTTATGGTCCTTTCAGTGGAGCAGCTTTGAAGCACAACAAGCCTTACTCCTCATCAGATCTTAGGGTTTTCTCCCAAATCCAGTTGCGGTGAAAGTTTGTATGTAAAAACTGACCCAAAGATGCACCTAAGCTGCTGAGCCAGGCCAGCAACCAAAGAAGTTCATGCAGTAGGAACCATTTTCAGATCAGGAAATAATGCAATGAACAGAAAATCATTAATTAGGGGGTAGCAATTGAAAGCCTGAATATCCAAATGTTGGCTATCATTACACCTTTCTTGTCAGGTTAAAGAATCGTCTAGAAATCAAAAACCTCTTCCTTGGGTAGGTGCTTGAAGGCTCATCTATTCACCTTTTCTTGGATAAAGAAATTGGCTACTAGTTAGACCTTTGCAACTGATGCTTGCAAGTAATAAATACTGTCCATTGAACCAATGTAAAAATACATTACATTCCACAGTAGCATTATTAAGCCAAAAGGCAACACTGTAATAGTTGAAATTTCAACTTGTATTTCCTAATGGCCATTCCGGTGTCTCTTCTGGTCCAATTTGCCAGTAAGTCTAGGGTCCCAACTCGGAGTGCACCGATAGAGATTTTTTGGGCCAATGCCAATGGCTGATTTTTAATGAGCCATATCGGCCAATATTGTTCCGATTACTAATATGCAGCCAGGCAGCTTGGAGAGTAGCGTCTGGCTGGTAAGTCTGTTGTGAGGAAAGAGGCAAGGGAAAGGGCATGAGGGGAGGCAGATTGAGGCACCCATGGTAAAGGAGTGAGTGGGGCTATAGCAGGGCAGGTGCTGCACAGCCGGGCCAAAGTGCAGGATGTGGCCCTCAGAGCCACGTGGCCCCCAGACGAGCTGCTCATGCCTCTGTCCCATGCTCTGTGCCGGCTGTGCAGCAGCTGCCTCTGCTCCGGTCCCATCTCCACTCCCTTCCTCACATGGGGCCCTCGATCTGTGTCCCCCACAACACACATCCCTTCTGTCACAACAGACTTACCAGCTGGACCTGGATGCTCTCCATGCCCCCAGGCTGCTCTCCTAGCCTCCTGCATGCTGCACTGAACTGCAGCTGCATGCATGCATGGGACATTTATCGGCCACATTATTGGCCACATCAGCCAAAAAAGCTGATTACCGTTACTGTTAATTTTCCTTATACTGGTGCCAATCTGATATGGGACTGATGTATCATTGCACCTCTAGTCCTAACCTATGCTCATTGCCAGAGAGCACTATGCACTCCAAGAGTTTTGGCAAACAAATTAATCAAAACCTTTTTGGTCTATCTGCTCTCTCATATCCAATATTGCCTGGATCTCTCATGTTCTCTCAAACTCTGAATGTATCAGAACTTGACCTCTGTATTTGTTCAAAAACCTGATACATCTTCCTCTTCATTTAATTCTACCTTTTCCCCATTTTCCACCTGCTTGAAGTTGTGGCCTTATTAACTATGTTTTGAATGTTCTTCATAACACCACTAAAGGTACCAATACTGCTCCTTTTAACACCTTATCCCATCCTTTCTCCTTTGTCCTTCATTGGCTGATTTACAACTTCTTGTCTTTTACATGCTATCCACTCCTCTCAACACAGGTTTTTTCATCTTATGCACCAAGGACAAGGTTCACTTCTGTACTGATAACAAGCAGATCTTTTGTTGTTCCAGGGACACAAAATCTTGAAAATGGCAAAGTTCTGAAGCAGTGCTGGCTGCGTTTGACTCAGAGGCCACTAACAAGGTCTTCTGTTTCTGATGCAAGCTCTTGGACTTGAATCCAAAATCAGTCCTAGCATT
>NW_017729033.1:98856472-98860636 GCF_001723915.1 Gavialis gangeticus | reverse complement strand
CAAAATTTTGACTTAGAGTAACCTTGGCTGCTTTCATTCAGCTTATACACAAAGATATTCTGGCTATGGCTAATGTTTATTTTCAGAAACTTTTTTTTAAATGCCTATATTGTAAGCATCTATTTTCAGTTCATATAAAATTTTTCAAGAGCCATAAAATAGCAATCTAAGACTTACACTTGTCATGTGTATATGTGAAGAAGGGCATCTTGTGCCCCAAAATTTATTTAGTAGCTCTCCCCACTAATACAGTCAATTCAGTAAAATATATCACTACACACACCTTGCTTGTGTAGATGAAGACTGCCTGAACTCTTTATCATTGAGCTATTAGACTAGATACTGATGATACATCCATAAATCACTACAGGGTTTAGTTTTTTATATACGTTAAATCCTGTTGGTTGGACTCCTTCAGCAGTTGGTGCTTAGTTTTTCATACAGGGAGCCTTCGTATTAGCTGAGAAGTAACAACATGTGATTTTTAATTAGTTAAGGTAGTAGTTGGATTCTTCTCACTATAATGCAACTATCTATACACATGTTTGTAAAGCTAATTTCTCATTACCCAACAGAGTTTAGGGTGATGTAGGTACTATACAAACCTAGATAGAAAAGAACTTATGCATAAAAATAGTAAGACCAGGAAAAAAATGATAACAGAACACCAGTGACAAAAGAACATTGTAACAGTTCATCCAAGTAATTTTCCTCCTCCATAATTTAGGGAATTCATCATAAAAACATGTACAGCCGTAAGAAGTTTCTTTTTTTAAAAGAGCAAATCAACAAACTCTAGGAGTTGTATGAGAAACAAAACCAATATTAAAAACAAATACAACCATGTTAAATTCCACATCAAAGTCTATTATCTGACATCAACATTTTCATTCCACCGAGAGAAAGCAGACCAGACTGTAGATGTTATATGACATGCACCCTTTCTTCTGCACTGATTCAGGACACATATTCTGAGCTGGTTTCTTCTAAAGCAAAACAAAATTTTGCCAACAAGAGATAGGTTTCCTCCACTAATACCTGCTAAGGAAAACAGTTAACACTCTACATGGCTGCACTTTTTCCTTTTTGTTATCCCAAGGCAGGCAAGCCTCAGAAAGGACCTGCCAATGCATTACTTTCAAACCATCAGGACAAATTCATGTAAACACGAACCCAACTTTTAATATGATAAATTCTGCTGCTCAAAAGCAAGCATTTTGTTCTCAGCTAAAATGACTTGAACTCTTTGGGTTTTAACTTGTCTGAAATAAATCAATAATTCTCTGAAATGAAAATATTTTGACAGGTAATGTGGTAGCTGCAACTTTCAAACCATGAATTAGAAGCCTCAAAAAAGAGGATTATATCCCTTATAACTGCCTGAGGTAACATACAACTGCTGGTATTGTATATAGCACTTGCCATGCTTGAAACAAGTATGTGGATTTAATCTAATACTCAGTGGACTATGGACAGAGTGAATAGGAGCTTATTTGAAATCTGGATACTGACATTACTCCTTCAACATTTTTAGGGCTGGAATATTTAAAAGACTACGCATTTGGGTATGCATTTTGATCATAACTTCACATAGTTTAAAGATGTTCAATGTCTTCCAAGGATGTTGGCATGATTGGAACAGTTAAATTTCTTTCAATACCCAATCATTGAGGGAATTTCAAAAAGAGAGGGTTCCACTGTAAACAACTCATTGAAAGCCCTCTACTTAATGTGTAACTGCAGGGGGCGAAATGCTATGATATTAGGTTGCATAAGAAACAGGATAATGAATAACTGGGAGAATACTATAGTGTCTTGAATGTAAATTGATGGTGTGACTGTTAGAGTAGCTTTAAATTTGCACTTGTTTATAGAGTGGTGAATCATAGCATTGTTTAAAGTTTTCTTTATATTCAGTCTAAAGTTCTGTATAGCCTCATTGTTATCTGAACTTTTCATTTTGCTGGTGTTTGCAATATCAGTTGGCCTTGTTTCTTGCAGGTAGCTTATGGCCTTGTTTGCTTGCATGGTGTTTCTTTCCTTTTTCTATCACCGTGGGAAGTTTTTCTAACACAACATAGTCATAGTTTTGTTACTAGCTGAAATGAACTGAATTTGGCACTAACCAGCTGAATCAGAGGGATGAAATGATTGGATATGTTAATGAAAGGTAATAAAGCAAATGGACAATGCTTAAAGTAAAACACCAGAAAAAGGCCAAATTAAGAGGTTGTACTAATAAAGTTACACTTTGATTTTAGGGCACTGAGTTGTCTGTGTTCGTATTTCACATTCCATTTAAGGGTTAATCGTGCTTTAATGATCCCTAACCACTATCTGGTGGTCAGTGGTGGGAACATGGCTTCATCTGGAATATAGCATATAGTACCAGTTGACCTACTTCAAAAGAACATTGCTTAATTAGAAGGCATTCAAAGAAGAGTGATAACCATGGGCAAGGACATGGTGGGGAAGGAGGGAAAGAAGATAAACAGAAGGGGACATGATATAAGGATATGAAATTCTGAATGGCAGAATTAAGATAGATCAAATTCCTGCCCCCGGGCCAAGCTCACCCCCTAAATTCCTTTACACAAGAAGAAGCAGACATTCAAAGGGCAGATATTCAAAACTGCTAAAAGGAATTACACTTCTTTTCCACAATAACTGGTTAACTTACAGAATTTATTGCCACTGGAAATGATTGAGATCAAAAGCTTACTAGAGTTCAAAGAATAATTACCTATCTCGATGTCAATAATACTCGCAGTTATTTGGCACTTCTTGCGGAAGGAATATTAGTTTTCATGTTTCAAGGTCTAAAGCAGTCCCTGACAATTAGGGTACGTGAAGTTGTTCACTGTACTTAGTCTATGATCAAGTTATCTTAGCCAAAGTTCTCTTAGCCACCTGCTCATTACATTAAATTCACCAGAATATATAAAAATATATACATAATGACCCTGTTTGTGTTTCCACATCCCAGAAAGGCAAAGATTACACTGGTTAAAAGTGTGTGCAAACTCACAACCTGGCCTGAGCTCATACTCTCACGTCTGTGTAGGGAGGTACTTTGTAGTATGAACATACACGTGAACAGTGGGTATGTTTACATGTTCATTAATGCGCTGTAGTTACAGTGCATTAAGTTTAGTACTTGGTTACCAAGTATTAAATCAATGTGCGGTAACTCATGCTACTGTGCAGTAGCACCAGCACATGGGTTTTTAGTAATGGTTACTGGGCAGTAGCATATTAACACAGTTTTTGCCTGGCACACTACTGTTCAGTGTTATTAGGCTACTGTGCAGTCAGTGTCTTGTGTAGACATGCCCAGCGTGATGATAATAGTCAACCTTTCCAAAAATCATTTGGATAATAACATTTTTATATGAAAATGTGAACAAATGCCAAGTCTATGTAAACAGACATTTCAAACAGTTTGTATAATAGCTGTGTGTATGTGCAAAAATACATACATACATGGGACTACATATATACACATAAACACATACTGGTGTGTGTGTGTGCACCTTTGTCTAATTATACACACATGTGCACACTACCCATGCACATACACACATAACTTTTGGACAAGGGCACTTTTGGACAATATCTCTATATTTGTATTGCGCCTAGCAAAATGGTGTTGTGATCTTAAACGAGGCTTCTGTAATACTAGCATGTCAAGATACTTGCATCCACATTTTGCAAGGAAAGGAAATATTTATCTGAAGGTTACATTTACATTTTCATGGCCATGGTGCCATGCTGCAGCACATGCCTAAAACTGCCTGGGATTTTAGTAACCCTGGAAGCTAGCATTACATTCAGTACACAAGTACCCTCCTAGTTTCTCTCTCTCCTGAGGTAATCACTCAAACTGCCTGGGTTGGTGAATGACATGCTCCTGAATCCAGTTGAATGCTTTGACTTTCACCTTCTCTGAGCATCAGATGTTCAGAACTCCTTAATCCTCCATTTTTTTTGTTTTATTTTGTTTGTTTATTGTTTTGGGGATTTATGGTTATTTGAGTTAAGGAGTCCTTCCTTGTCATTATGTCCCAGAGATGCACCCAGTCCAGGCTAGAAATAGCAGGAGAGCCATGCTTAAAATAGCCACCCTGCTTCCAGCAAACCAGAAATATGTCTCAATTCATTTTG
>NW_017729033.1:98846911-98851472 GCF_001723915.1 Gavialis gangeticus | reverse complement strand
AGATGCACCCAGTCCAGGCTAGAAATAGCAGGAGAGCCATGCTTAAAATAGCCACCCTGCTTCCAGCAAACCAGAAATATGTCTCATACTTCATAGCATCTGATGAAGTAGGCTGTTACCTGTGACTGCTTATGCCTCTGCACCAGTTGGTCTCTCAAGTGCTACCCTGCCCTGCCTTCTGCCAGATTTATGCCTGCTCCTATTTTAAGAAAGTGCACAGTTGTAGCAGTGGGCACATTTTGGGGTGTATTAGCAGCTGTACAGAACGAAGCCCAAAATATGTATTTTATTTCATTATCAAGGAAAGATTCTCTGGGCTTTATTAATAGCAAGGATTTTTATGGTAGTGGGTTCAGCCTAACTAGGCATACTGCAAACAGAAGGCAAAGGGAGGGAACATCTGATGATGGTAAATTTCATACTGGTTTCACAATTTAGTTTTTAGAGATGGATTTCATTTGGAAGGGGATGAGATAAAGGGTAAGGTGAGGGAAGGAGGCAGAGACTCTGATGAGAGGTAGTTAAGAATACAGCATGAGAGCAGGAGGAGGAGGAAAGTCTGAAGGGCTACTGTGGACTACAGCTGAGCTGAAGAGATGGGATAGTAGAGGAGAAAGGGGACTGAAGCAAGCAGCCAATCAGCAGAACAGAGATAACATCTGGAGGAAGCAGCCTGCCAATATCATCAGTGTCCGCTGCTTTGGCAACCTAATCTCTGGAGTCTTCTCTTCAGAGTCTAAGCTATGGCAGGTGCTGATGAAGCCAAGATGTGGGTAGACTTTTGTTTTCCCTGCAGTGCAGCAGCCTCAGCTTGAGATGCTTCTGCAGCTACTCTTCCCAGCTTCAGCACTTGGGGCATTATCATGCAGAACCACATAGACATTATCCTCAGAAATTTGCCAAGCCTTTTTGATTAATTATTGTTTCCTGTGTGTCGGTTGTGGAAGAGCTCAGGTGATTCTGTCTGCTGTGCATTCAATAAAATACTGAGGGAGCAATGTTTTGTAGTTTGTTTGTGCTGGTGGAGAGCAATACCTAGGTAGCTATACTTGTACAACCATCTGAGTATGCCTTCTCTGCTGCTATGACAGGGTGTGTGCGTGCAAGGGCTTTTCTTCTCTCTTTTCTGACAATGCAGTAAGCTGTCAGCATTGTGTAGCACCAATGCAGAGCACCTATCCTGGCAATTTACCTCATTGTAATTATGCTGGTTCACATATTCCCAGTCTAGAAAGCTCTTATTCTTAGGCAAAGTATCTGGTGTGGTAAATACCTGCTTAGTGTTGTTACAACCAACAACCTGACAAAGTCTTATGACTTACCTTCAAGGTCTTTAAAAAGTGTGGCAGTACCAAAACTCTTAGCTGCCAAACATTTTCATCCACAAATGTGCTATATAAGCTATAGAAATTTGCCTTACATACACCCAATGTACTGCACACAGGGCATTAACATACTGTAATTATGGCACATTAAATTTAGTACCTGTAATGACAGGCACTAACTTAATGTGCCTGTGCATGTTTTTACGTGACGCTAATGATCAGTAGACTCATTCTACTGCACATTAACTACATTAGCACAGATTTCGCTGTGACATGCTAATGCACAGTAGAATTAGTCTACTGCACTTCTAGTATCTTGTGCACCAACAGTGCAGCATAATCTAGGCACAGTCTTTCAGGATTAAATAGTCCCATGGGATATTTCAGCTTTATAGAACTGATAGTTAGCTATAAAGCATGACTTTTTGACTGAAAAACTACTACACAATCAAAACTCCCATACTGTCTCTGTCTTATTCATGTCCTTTCCAGGTGAGATTGACCCTAATGTGCACATAGGTGATACTCAAATAACCAGGCAAATGTGTGCATTTATGAGCTCAGCATGTGAATGCTTCCAGATAGTGATGTGATGTACACATGACTATTGATTTCAATGTGAATACTGATTGCACCCATACTGAAAACACAGGGTACACAGTTAGGAGAGTATGCGAATATACTTGGCATATAGACACAGATAATTGCAGATAGCACTAACAGACAAACTCATAATGGAATCATGCAGCTCCCTCAAAATCCAAATGCTTTGTGAAATTGATATCTTCCATGTGTTGAGGGTGTTGGTTGTAGCCATTTTGGTTTAAGGACATAGGCAGATAAGTTCTTTGGGCAAATGTGACATCTTTTATTAGACCAACTAAATAGTTGCAAACAATATTTTTTACAAGCTTTTGGGCATGAGGAAGGATGTTTGTGCCCGAAAGCTTGTAAAGAACAAATTATCAACTATTTATTTGGTCTAATAAAAGATGTCATATTTACCTAAAGACTCTGTTTTGCCGTGTGAAACTGAGTTAGTTTTGCCCATATTTTGTGTTGGAAAAAAACAAACATAAAAATGTTCCAGCAATGTTGAAATTAACATCTTGGAATGAAATATTTTAGTTTTGCACTTTTAAATAACTATTGTTTGCCTCAAGTTAGTGTTTCTTGTATTATAATCAAACATACATCTTTTAAGTCAATTAAAACAAAACCTTTGCATTGACCCAAAACATGGGTTTGTTTGTTTTTTTCATTTTTCTTTGCAGAGAATTTCTGGGTTGATTCTGATTCAGGATAAAGTCTAGTTTCAAATCTCAAGATCCTTTGTGAATGGAATTTCTATCCTCTGCCCAGCTTTAATTTTAGATCATTTATTTGTGCCCCAGCAGGTTTACTTCCTCTAATGTGAGTCAGGCACTCTGGGATTTAGAGTGCATTAGTTTGCCTAACAGTCTAAGGACATGCACATGGCTTTAAGCTACTGCTGCCCTAAAGATAGAAGGTTCAAAGAAGGGTCACACTTCAGTGATATTGATTGGTGGTATTCTCTTCTGTCCTACCAGTGAGTGGACGTGGAAGACAACACAAGACCTGCATCAGAGAGACCAACTGGTGGCTTCGGGAATGGTGTCTTGAAGCAGGCTTCAGCTTCCTAGACAACGACCCGCATATCAGGACAAGAGATATGCTCAGGTGGGATGGGCTTCACCTTTCCCCCAAAGGTAAGCATGTGTTCTCTTCTAAGTTGGCTCATCTCCGGCAGGCTTTAAATTAGGCTCATCGGGGGAAGGGGAAGACAAGGGTGGAGGAAGCCTTGGACCACTAAACCAAGCACCACCCACAAGAACAGCCCAGCCTAGACCGATGACGAGGAGAACAAATACCCAGGTAAGCAACAGGGGCCAGGGGCAGTACTGAGATTAGGGGGCCAGTGCATGCATCTTCAGCCGGCCTCAAATGCCTCTACACAAATGCTCATAGTATGGGGAACAAGCAGGAGGAACTTAACCTCCTGCTAGCTGACACCAACCCAGACATATTGGGGCTCACAGAAATGTGGTGCGACCCAACACATGACTAGGCGGTGAATATCAAGGGCTATAGGCTGTACAGGAGAGACAGGACAGGGAGGAAAGGTGGGGGTGTGGTGCTCTATGTCAAAGAGGAATACACATCCTCATCAAGTAGCACAAGGTCAGCTGGGTTAGAATACAAGGAAGTCGAGGGGAAAGGGACTTAATGGTGGGGGTCTACTACAGACCACCCAACCAAGGGAAGGACTAGACCAGGAATTCTTAAGTCAGCTCATGGAGGTAGTTAGGTCAAAGGAGTGGTCATCATGGGTGACCTGAACTTTCCAAACATCTGCTGGGAAGAACAGTCAGCCAGGTCTGACCACTCACATAGGTTACTAGCCAAAATACAGGACTTCCATCTAACCCAGGAGGTGCATAGCCCTACCAGGGGAAATGCCTTGTTGGACCTGGTGCTGGCCACCGGCGACAACCTGGTAAGAGGGCTGCGGGTGCTTGACCACCTGGGCAACAGCGATCATCACCTGCTGGAATTCACCATCCAGTGCAAGGTGGCAAAGGCCTGCAGCAAGGCAGCGGCCCTGGACTTCAGGAGGGCGGATGTCAATAAGGTAAGGAGAATAGTCGGGGAGGCACTTAGGTCCTGGAGGGGAGGGGAGTCAGGTGTCCAAGAAAAGTGGTCATTCCTTAAGGAGACGATCCTCCAAGCCCAAAGGGAGGTAATCCCAACATGGATCAAAGGGGGCAAGAGGGTGCAAAAGCCCCCATGGCTCACCAAAAGCATTCGGGAATGTCTCCTAGCTAAAAGGGAGGTGTACACCCAATGGAAGGGAGGGGCCATGACTAGGGAGGACTCTACCTTGGTTGCTTGGGGCTGCAGGGGGGTGGGAAGGCCAAGGCAGAGATGGAACTGGGACTAGCTACCCAGATCAAGGACAACAAGAAGTCCTTTTTTAAATACTTAGGGGGCAAAAAGAAGGTACCAGGTAATGTGGGACCTCTGCAAGACACACTAGGAAATCTGGTTGTCACACCAGATGACAAAGCTAACCTATTTAACAATTTCTTTGCTTCCATTTTCCTGAGCAAGGAGCAGATCAGCCCCCATACCAGGACCCCCACAGGCCTCAGGGGAGGCACACCCAGGCCTAGGGTCAGTGAGAATCTAGTCAGGGAACTTCTGGAGGGACTGGA
>NW_017729033.1:98827441-98841911 GCF_001723915.1 Gavialis gangeticus | reverse complement strand
CTGTGGTTCAGGAGGGATGTGGACAAATGGAGAGGGTCCAGAGGAGGGGCACTTGCATGATCAGGGGGCAGCAGGGCAGGTCCTATGAGGAGAGGCTAAGGGACCTGGACCTGTTCTGCCTCCACAAGAGAAGGCTGAGGGGGGATATAGTGGCTTGTTACAAACTAGTCAGAGGGAACCAGCAGGCGTTGGGGGAGTCCCTGTTCCCCTGAGCACTACCAGGAGTGACCAGGAATAACGGTCACAAGCTGGCAGAGGGTAAATTCAGACTAGACATCAGGAGGTGCTACTTCACTGTCAGGGCGGCTAGGATCTGGAACCAACTTCCAAGCGAAGTGGTGCTGGCTCCTACCCTGGGGATCTTTAAGAGGAGGCTAGACGAACACCTTGCTGGGGTCATTTGACCCCAGTACTTTTTCCTGCCATGGCAGGGGGTTGGACTTGATGATCTGCTCAGGTCCCTTCTTACTCTACAAACTATGAAACTATGAGTCTGAAACAGACTGTTTTCTCTAGGAAAACTGGGACATACACCTGAGTCACTCCTGGTTCACTATTTTATTCTCTAGTTTGGTTCTTCTGGTTGGTGTCATGAAGGAATGGCAAGAAATTGGACTATATATCTTCCCTGAAGTCACATACCTGGTCCAGATTGCAAAAGGTAACAGATAACAGATGATGTCAATAGTTACTTTTGCAGCCAATTCAGAGACGAGGTGATATATAGGTCCTATTATATCTCTCCTACTGTGCTTTGGAAATCCACTCTTCTGCTAGCCTCTGATTTCATGGGCTTCAGTCATTTAGATTCATTTCATCATCATATTGTACTGCACTAAAAGGTTTGATTTTTGTGACTATTCAAGTATGTCTGCCCGCACACACTTTGCCTTCTTTAAGGTGTAAAGGACTGAAACCAAGAGAGAGGAGGATGCTAAACGAATGATAAGATATAGTAGGAACTAGATGGATTCTGATAAATGGGCAGTGCCCCCTCATATGTAATTCTACTCCGCACATCAAGAAGGTAGCTTGGAAAGTAAATACTGTACCTTTATCTTTAATGTCATGTTGGTGTCTAAGTGCCTAAATACCCTTAAGCATTGGGCGCTAATGAGTTCTTACAGACCTGTGATGTGTGAAAAGGCGATTAATGAAAACAAGATGAGAAGTGACAAATACATGATCAGGCTGTGTCCAATGCTTATTTGAGTGGATGGAAATGTGAGTAAAAAGAGTAGCTATTTCTAGATGCCAAACAATGGCCTTATAGTGGTCTTAGGCAAACCCTTATACCTTTCATGAAGTTGTTCTTTGGAAGGAATAGTGAGTGTGACTGCCGAGCTTCAATTACCCGTTCTCAGGCAGTTCTGGTCCTGTAGGTAGATGGCACCCACCTGTGGGGATCTCTTAGGTGTCGGAGCAGTTCTCTTTTCCCTGTGCCCCTGACTGCTTTCTCGCCTGCCACGACTTGGTGTTCCTCAGTGTTAAGGGTCGGTTAGCGGTACACTCCGTGGCCCAGGATCCCTGATGCTCACTTCACGAGGCTCCACCACCCCTGCACCGTGTCCTCACACCACCTTTATTGCATCATTCCTTCGTTGGTCCTTGTTCCCCTGCCGTAGGATGATACTCTCTGGTCTGCCCCTAAATGGCCATTACCTTGTCAGGGTGCTCACCAGCAAGCTTGACTCACGGTCCTCCTAGCCTACTCTCCGTCCTGCACCCAGCGGGACTTCCCATGTAGACTCTGGTCTCACCGAGACCCCCATCAACCTTACTTTATAAGGTCATTGCCCCAGCCCTGCTCCTTTAGCCAGGGTTACCAATAACTTAAACTTCAAAAGGAAAAGCTACCTGCTCAGCTACTCCCCTTGCTGAGCAGCCTATTCTACACCCTTTCCGGTTCACTCTTGGCCCCTTGGTTTACCGGTTCCTCCTCTGGCTCACTGCCTTGGAACTTGGTGGCGATGCCCACCCTGGCTGTACCCCTTTAGGGCTCTCCTGTAGTCTCTCCTGCCTAGTGTGGCTGCCTTTGCCTGTCGTAGCCCTGGTACCCCACCTGCGGGTCGTGCTGCCCTCCAGGTTTCCATCCGGAGCGTCCTCCGGAGCCATGTCTTCAACGCCCGCGATGCCTGGAGCCGTTCCCAGCTGTGAGGTCCATCTTTGCTCCGTTAAAGTCCCTGTTGGCTCTCCTGCCACTGTGCTATCGACAGCCGCTTCCCTCATTGATGGGGCTGGGCATTGCTCCTCGCTGGGGCCATCCACCCCTTTTGCAGCTGCAGCCGCTGTTTTAAGCTCTGCCGGCTGGTGTTCCTCCATGACGTCACCGGCTGGGCGTAATCTGATAAACGTGCGGCTAATGAGCCGCACGGGCTCCTCCTTCCACCTCATGTGCCTCTTGTTGGAAGCTGCAGGTGAGTCTCGTTTATTACTTGTCCCCCCGGGACAGTGAGTAACAGAAAACTGCTGGGAAGTAGGGCACTTGGTATGTTCATTTGCATATCGGCACCCATCATTTCAATGGTACAGCTGTTGTCTGGCAACAAACCAAAAAGTGTAGGTATTTTTTCATCTGTGCTGAGCTCTCTCCTGCAACATGCTTGAAAAAAGAAAAAACCTGTGTGTTGTTGTAAACTATTGTTTGTTCTTTTGACTAAATGATAGCATATATGTAAGGATAGTACATAGTATTACAATAGTATTATATGTCTTCTACCCTACTTTATGTAGCTCTGTTAAAAGCAGTTTTCCTTTGAAATAAGCAGATTTTGAAATAGGCATTAGGCATACCTTTAAAGGTATGTTCAGCCCACTTTGAAAACAACCACCCCCTCCTTAAATGTAAAAGAGCTAGGCAGACAGACCAGGGTGGGTAGAAAATCATTGTGATGTGTCAAAGGAGAAATGTCAGGATGTTAAGGGAACCTGGATCTCACATAGAGAAGCAAACCAAGTTTTCTGTACAAATAAATATATGCAAAAAATATCCTGATGAAGGATGATCTCATAAAGATACTGGTTCCAGATCCTAGCTGCTGTGACAGTGAAGTAGAGCCTCCTGATATCTAGCCTGAATCTATCCTCTGCCAGCTTGTTGACCGTTATTTCTAGTCACTCCTGGTAGTGCTTGGGGGAACAGGGACTCCCCCAACGCCTGCTGGTCCCCCCTGACTAGTTTGTAAACAGCCACTAGATCCCCCCTCAGCCTTCTTTTGTGGAGGCTGAACAGGTTCAGGTCTCGGAGCCTCTCCTTGTAGAGCCTGCCCTGCTGTGCCTTGATCATGTGAGTGGCCCTCCCCTGGACCATCTCCATGTTGTCCACATCCCTCCTGAACTGCAGCGCCCAAAACTGGATGGGTCCTGAACCCCAAACTGTGATCTAAGTTCAGTTCCTAATCATACCAGACTCCCTGGGTGACTCTGGTCCAGTTACTTGGTCTGTCTGTGCCATTGTTTTTATCTTTAACTGGGACACCCACATTCACTTCCTCCCAGTCTTTGCCTTCTCTTGTCATTTTTTTATTGGAAGCTTCTCTGGGAAGGACCATCTTTTCCCATGTTTGGTTTTCATGTTCTACTGGGGGAAGGCAGGGAGGTCACTGACCTGAGCTGCAGACTCTACGCTCCCTATTAACCTATTCCATCCATTGTGAGCTCTATATTGTCTCATCCTGCACATAAGACATCTCTAGGACATAGCAGAGACTCTATGGCTGCAGACAGAAGTAACAATTTTCACCTGATCTGGCCACACAAAACATCTATAGCTGTGACCAAAGACAAGTAAATGGTTGATCGGGCAAAAAAATCTGAACTCTCATTGCAAGGTGGGGTCAGATGAAGATGTTTCAAAACATAATGTCTTCTTGTGTCTTTCTGCCTACCTGCCTCTGAGCTGTTTTTAGAATGAGAGGAGGGGAAAGGGAGCTGAGGGAGTACAGTCTGGGGTTTTTCAGCCCCTGCTGGAGGGTGGCATGGGTGTATTGCAGCCCTCCTGAGGTAGAGGGGGCTCCAATTCATCGACTCCGCCATTCTGCAGCTGGGAAACCCCTAAAACAAGCTCCCTCTGCTCCTTTTCTTCCCTCCCATTCTAAAAGCAGCTTGGGCTGGCAGGGAGGAAGGGCCACTGCTAGCAGCTAGATTTTCTGGTTGGGTGATAAGTGGTTTTAGGATTGATTCAACAAAACCTGATATTTCCTCAGTTAGGGTTTCATGGTTGAATATGATATGTCTGCCAGGGTTCCCTTGTTGTGGATTTTAGGGAGCATGTAAAAAGTCCCTGGGTTAGGTAGTGGGAGAATCAAGGTTTGTAGTTTTTATTGTAGTTCTGATGGAAATAATTTGATCGTATTTTTGAGTTTCAAGGTGAAAAGAGGAGTAGGAACTTCCTGTAGTTCTTTGTAGTAGATGGGTGTCAGAGAGTTATCTGTTAGCTTCTTTTATGTAGTCTGAATGGTTAAGGATTATTATGGCTCCTGTATTTGCTGGATTTTTTACTATTTGGTAGTGAGATCTTAGAGGTTCTATGGCCTCTCTCTCTGATAGGGAGAGGTTTTTATGGTGCCGCGTGTTGCTGATTATTTCGTTGTTCATTCTTTCCATGAAGCAGTCAATATAGTGGTCAAAGTTAGAGTTTCATCCACTGTGAGGTGTCCAATCTGATGTTTTTCGAATATCATCAATCTCTCCACACACACACACTTACCAAAACTGTCCTTTCTAAAGACATAAATTTCTGTTCAGAAAAATACCCTAATAAAATACTCAAATGTGAAAAACTAGAAGAATTCTTCTGATGTATCCACCTCAAGGACTATTTCTACAACCAAAATGAATCCACTTCCAACAACAATTCATCCTATGACAACATTGAGGAAATGATCAATCCCCAAAAAACCAAAAAAATCAACACCTGTTGATTCTACTTTTGTCCGTCTGCCACAGCACAGACCACAGCCAGCATGTGGTCTGCTAGCTAATGCACAGACACCTCTCAGCAAGGCAGCTGGGAGGGAGGAATTCCTGCTTAGCAAGGAGTGGTGAGAGGTTGTGGGGGAGCAGCCTGCAGTCTCTGCTGGAGCTTCAACTAAGAAGCAGAAGGGAGGGGACAACTCTGCTGTAGAGCAGAGATCCCTGCCCATCCCCGAAAGCATGCTGGGATGCTTGGGGACTCTGGTTTTACTTAAACCAAGAATGGGTCTGGGACAGAGATTGCATAAACTGGTTTGACTCAAATCAGTTAAGTCTGATACTACATTCAACCAGGTTTATCTCAAACTGGTTTCAGCCATTTTCAAACTGGTTTATGTGTAATGTCTGTCCCTAGCTCTAAGCATGGATTTGTAAAGAGCACAGTATTGGCCTCTCTGCTCCTTGGTTGTCCATAGCAAATTGACTTCTCAGATTTGCATATCTTATCATTTTTAGTTATTTAGTAGGAAACAGTTTTTAAAGAAAATTGCATGAACTTACAATATTACTTTGCAAAGAAGTATGCTTGCTGTTGTACTTTCAGTGGGCATGTCTGCATGAGATGGTTAATGCACAGATGACTAATTTTACTGTGCATTAGCGTGGCAGGTAAAACCCATGTGAATGTGCTAAAGTGCAGTAGATTTAGGCTAATGTGCATTAACATCGCTAAAAAAGTGCTCATCTGCACTAATGCACGGCAGCACCAATTACGGTGCATTAAGTTAGTACCTGTTATTACAGGTACTAAACAATGTGCAATAATTACAGAGCATTAATTAACGTGTAGACATACCCCCCCATGCATACCCATCTTCACTAGTAAGCAGTTAATACAGGGGTGGGCAAAATGCAGCCCATGGGCCAGATGCAGCTGCCAGGCCATTCTACCTGGCCCATGGGGTCCCTAAAAAATTTAGAAAATTAATATTTATCTGCCCCCGGCTGCCTGTTATATGGCCCTCGATGACTTGGGAAAACTCAGTAAGTGGCCCTCTGCCCGAAATACTTGCCTGACCCAAGTTAATACCTTGCCTATACTATGTGCATTTAAAAATGTTGTCCCCTATGGCAGTACAATAGAAGGCAAGACAATGAAGACACATGTTTGCCTCTAAGAGCTGTAGGAACACACAGTTGTGATTAATCACAGAAAATAATCCACTGAGAATTTTATTTTATGGCACTTTCAAGTAGGCTGCTTAGGCCTGTGGAAATGAAGCTGCAATTTGGCTGGTGCTAAGGGAATTCAGAGTACAGAAATCAGAATTTAATAGATGTGCCTTCCATAAAAACAGTTGGCTGAAACTACCATTAGCAATGCATTTCCTTACTTCTCTATCTGTTTAGACAACCACTTCTGATGAGGGTACCTTGAATTATGCAATTCATTTTTAGCATTCTAAAACCAATTCAACTGACAGTGTAATGTTAATGTCAGCAATCATCAGGAAATGGAAAAGAGTGCTCAAGTTATTGTGCTATGGTTGTAAAATAAAATTAAAATAGCTTGGAGATAGCAATAAGCATGGTGTATACCTTAGTTATTAATCTTTTAGCAAGATACATGTGTTCTAAAATAGCCATGGAATACTTGAAAACACTTAACAGTATTCACTGCCTTCATTTTATATTCCTCATGTTGTTTTAGCAACAGCTGTAGCTTAGACTAAGGCAAGCACACATATTAGGGAAAAATAAATGTTTATAGTTTACTGACAATTTAGTGCCATACATTCACAAAGATAGAGGAGCATAAATAGCTGCTGTATTTACAGTGCATAAATGTCTTTGAGTATATTCACAACATTATTAGCAGCAGTTTAAGGGCACGTTTGGAGCCTGATCCTCAGCTGATGTTCTTCCTTTAGTTTCTGCACTAGGTATACACCAACTAAGCATATGGTCTAGTGTATATAAGCTGAAGATGCTCATAGGTAACCAGTTAGCTTAGCTTCTCTTGGCTGCTGCCTTATCCAAGGCATAATGAAAAAATCTGAACACTGATTTGCATTGCCTGCAAGGCATGCCAGAGAAGGAGAAAGAGAAGGCTAGAACAAAAGTGACCAAAAAGACAGCTGTCTAAATGTTATCATCATTTGAATTAATGAGAAATGCTTTAATTCTGAAGTATTACAAACTCAGAAGATAATATTTTTAACATGACTTGTAAGCATATCATTTTATTAAATCATTATAAATGAGACTACTCAAACATTTACATTTATCAAGTTGGTAACCTCCAGCCAGAAGGAACCTAATGCACTTTAAAGACAGGCAAAATTCAGACTTTGACTCTCTTTCTGTACTGAGAAACAGGTATGCAGATCCCTATCTTTGAGTCTGTAGTGCAGGGGCAGGCAATTATTTTGGGTGGAGGGCCACTTACCAAGTTGTGGCAACCTGTCGAGAGCCACATGGGTAGCCCTGCCCCTTGACAGGTGCCTCACCCCCTGGTCACCATCTTGGGACCAAGGTCCCAATGTCTTGGGACAGCATCCTGATCAGATGTACAGGTGACAGAAACCTGCAAAGGCTTTGGAGGCTAGGATTGGAATCAAACAGAATATTAGGGGGAAAAGGCTATAGACAACAACATGAAATTCAGGAAAGAGAAGTGGAAGGTGATAAACTTAGGTAAGGCGACCCAAATGCACAATTACTGAACAAGAGATAATTGGCTAGGCAGTAGCACTACTGAAAAGGATCTAGGGATTATGGTTGCTCCAAACTCAACATGAGTGTGATGCAGTTGCAGAAAGCAAATGCAATTCTGGGCTCCATTAACAAAAGCAGTTTAGGCAAGACATGGGAGGAGATAATATAAGGCAACACAGTGCTGGAGTATTGTGTGCATTTTAAAAAGGTTTTAAGAGGTTCTTCAATTTAAGAAGGATGCAGTGAAACTGGGCTGGATCCAAAGGCAAATGACAAAGATAAAGTAGTTGAAACACAAGCTGTGTGAGGAAAGGTTGTGAGAACAAGGTGTGTCACCAGAAAAAGGGAGATTAAGCAGGGAACATACATTGCTCTCACAACCTTTCCTCACACAGCTTGCATTCCAGCTACTTTGTTTTCTTTGTTAAGTTTTTGAAAAGCCTTTATAAAGAAGAGGGAGAACAACTCTTCACACTCATTGCAGGCAGCAGGAAACAAAATAATGAGATTAAATCTAAATATTTTTTCCTGAAATTTAATCTCAGAAAAAAAAATCCTTGCTCTCAACGTAGAACAATGGAACAAGTTGCCTAAGAAAGATATGTCTCCTTCCCTGAAGATTTTCAAAAGATGCTAGATGGATATATCCTTGGGATGATTCATTTACTGTGTAGGAGATTAAACTCCATCTCTGGCAACAGGGAGGTTAAGACATCCCGGAGGTTCCTTGATTGTAGCCCTCTGATTCTAAATCCTGGGAGAGTTCTCTGAGGATGTGGATCAGACCCCAAGTGTGTGCTACCCACCATTTTTTCAAATTGCTTGGAGAACAAGGGGAGGATATAATTCCTGGTGGAGATTCAATCCATAGGAAGTCAGGGAGGATTTCAGCTTCCTCAGGGACTGATGAGCTTTGGCTTAGGGTGAACCATGTCAGGGATTTGCATAGTGGTTTGCTTGGTCTGACCCATTCTACACTCATTTCCTTCACCTGCTGAGTGGGCAAGAAAAGAAAAATCAAGGCCACACTTTAAGCAGTAATATTGCTGCAAGTATTGCCCCAGTGACTTTTACATTCAACAACCTGGGCCCATATTCCTCAGGAGTTTTTACAGAATGCTTATAATAAATTTTCTAATAGTCTCTTATGAACTGCATAAGCTGAGCCTTAATGTTTCAGGAATGTCTTAACAATAATGATGTTAATAATTACTTGGAGAGGCATTTGGGGTTTAACTCACTAATGCTGAGTGTCTGGAGCACAGTCCCTGTCAGTTCTGAGAAGAGTGGGGATTGGAGATCAATGGTTTTTGGTAGAGGGCCAGTTTGCTGAGTGCAGCTGCTTCCAGTAGAGTAAGAATGAGTGGGCAAGTGAGAAACAAGCTCTGGACACTGCTTGAGAGGGCAGGGGTGTTGGAATGGAGGCAGGGAACACCTCAACCTCCTGTCCCTCATCCATGCCCCACACTCTATACCTTCCTTGCAGTGGCTCAGGCTCCATCCCTGGCAGCAGGGAGGGCAGAGCAGCAGCAATGGTGCACAATGAAGCAGTCAGAAGTTCTCTGCTGGGGAGAAGGGAGAGATACCATTTCCCTTTTCTTTTGCTGCCAAAAATCAGTGTTTAAATGACTGCTTGACATACATTTCATGGCAATAAAAAGAAAAGATAACCTCCCAAGCAGTGAATTTCCTATTACTGCCCCTGTACCATGCACAGCCACTGCACAGATTGCCATATTGGTGAATTACACCTTTGGTTTCTTCCAAGTTAATTATGGGCTTCCTTCAAGGGTGACATCCAAGAGGTTCATCGTACAAAGGTGACATGTCTACAGGAGATGCTTTACTGTGCAGCAGCATAGTTTACTGCACAGTAAACATGTACATCTGCAAATGCACATGCAAGTAGCAAATTTACTTTTGCAGTAGTGCTTGTGTAGATGCCTAATTGGGAGCAAATGTAAATCCAGTCAACTAGCCACCAGGGGGTGGGAGATTGCGCCCTATCCCCAGGAGCCACCTACTGCTGGGGCAGGCTCCACCACCAAAGCTGGGGTGGGGACTATGTTTTCTTGCCCTAGCAGCAGGGAGCTCCAACTCCCCCTCCCCCGAGATCACAATCAGGGGTGGAGGGCCTGGGAGACCCTTATCTCCCAGCACCAGCTTTGCAGTCATGGGGCTGACACTGGGAGAGCCTTATTTCTCAGCGTCAGCTCCATGGTCACAGATCCAGTAATGGGAAATAAAGGTCTCCCAGCCTGAGCCTCAAAACCATGGAGCTTGGGCTGGGAGATAAGGATCTTACAGAGCCAGCCCCCAGTCATGGAGCTGGCACTGGGAGCTCCCTGCTGGCAAGGGCTGGGGAACCTGTTCCCTGCCCAGCTCTGTGAGAGGCTTCCCAGCCTGTCCCCCACTCAATTCTGTGCTCACGGAGCTGAGCAGGAACAAGCTCCCCAGCCTATTCTCTACAGAGCTGAGTGGTGAACAGGCTCCCCAGCCTCCACCTGACAATTGCAGGGGGTGGGGCTGGGAATTGCCCTGGTCAGGTGCAGGTCCCAACTCTGTGCCCTGATCAGTGATCAAGGCACAAAGCTTGGAAAGTGCTGCAGAAGGGAGGTAGGTCCCAGCCCCCTGCTCTGATCTGTCAGTGGGGCAGTCAGCTTCTAATAGATACAACTGTGAAAACCTTCCCTGGCTGTCCTTCACCTTCCTCAGAGCTTCCACCCAGCCGAGGCTAGTAAGTAGATCATTCAGAAATAGAGAGAGAAAATTTAAAAATAGTGAGGAATACTGCCTCAAAGTGCATTAAATTACTTTTTTTTTTTTTTCATTTTCTAGCTTGATTCTTCCTTTGGTGCTAAATTTCATATATTAGATTTATGTGCCACTTTTCCCAAGAAAGAGGTCATGACAGGTTACAATACAAAAGACAAAATGATTTATAAAGCAAAATAAAATATTAAAATAAAATGGTGAACTGGCAGCAGATGAATGAGATGGCTTTAAATGATATAATTGTGCTAATAAGTTTTTAAAGCTTTTATCAAATATTTACCTCTCTATATTTCTTTCTATATCTGTTCTGTTTCTGACAATACATTGTAGGTAAATACAGCCTTAGTTTAACTCCATTGCCTTCAGTGGGGTTGCAGGTTCCTCAAAACTGGGTACATCTACACATGCAATTTATGTGACTAAATAAACTCTGGTGCAATTTGAGCTGGAGTAAATTAATCTGGATGTCACTGGCCATGTCTACACAAGACACTGACTGTGCAGTAGCCTGATACTGCTGCACAGTACCATTGTATGGCAACAACCGTGATGTGACGCTACTGCTCAATAGTGTTAGGGTAAGCTACTGCACAATAGCGTCACGAAAAAGACATTCGTCAGCACTACTGCAAAGTAACTCAGGTTCCTGTGAAGTCATTTAGTACTTATTTATACTAGTACAAAATGACTGTGCAGCAACAACTGTGCAGTCAGCATCTTGCGTAGATGTGGCCACTGTATGCACATGTGTTTAAGTGCAGTAATTTACTCCACTGTTTGATAGTACTTGTGTTTGGCAGGACTATCTGATGGCACAGTAACTTAGTCTACACTGGCCTAATTGCTGTGCATGTGTAGATGGTGATGCCTTATTGTACAATAAATTAGTCTACTGCGCAGTAAAGCACATGTGTAGATGCATGCATGGTGCTCAAAGTGTAGCCCTATTCTGGGTTTCCTTTTCCCTACTCAGCATTAGCCCTGTTGTCTTGCCTACAGTTCACTTATGTGACAAGAACTGCTACATAAAATGCTTTCATTATCCATCCGGGGTCAGTGAACTTTCTCTTACCCTCACGAGTCCACACATTGCAATGTAATATTTCACAGCTGAATGGATTTTAATGCACCCAGGGGGTACGTGGCAGTGGCATGGAGAAGTGGGGGGAACTTCCAGTTTCACCGCCAGTGCTTCAGGGTTTGCCACCAGCACTCCTGGTTTTGCCGTAGGGGATGTCCCTCCCTCCCCTGCTCATTGATTGGCCGTCGGGGGATCCCCCCCACTCATCAACCAGTTAGGGGACTCCATGCTTTTGGACTGGCTGCTGGGGGTATACCAACCAAAAAAGGTTGAAAACCCCTGTGCTAGAGCAATGGTTCTCAACCAGGGTACCATGGCAATGTTAGCACTGTTAGGTGTTCAAACACAGTTCACAAACTAAAAACAGATTTCTCATAGGAATCTACAATGTTAGAAAACAAGCTGATACACTGTGACTTTTCTGAGTTCTCTGCAATAGAATAATTGCTCTATTATCCTTCTGTAGTGAAAAATTGACTGAAAAACTAAAAGCTGATATTTTCTGAGGGGTGCTTTGGGTCTATTGAGGGGTACCTCAAGTCTAAACGGATTGAGACCCACTGTACAAGAGGCTGTACATATGCTTTTTAAAGGTGCTTTTTTTTAATTGATGGATGGTAATATGACTCTGCCTTCTTTCTTAGCTGAAAAAAGGGAAGTCTGCTAAGGCCTCATAACTCACGGCACACTCAAAGGGCAATGGATATTAGAGATTAAAGATTACATTTGTGGTAAAAGCATTCTAGCCAAGAACTTCCTGTTCAGTAGGCTTTCCCCAAAACCTGAGTAAACAAATGGACTTAAAGCAGATTCAAAAAGCCAACAAGATGTGGTCAATTTTGGATTAAGGAAAAAGAAGAATAAGTTCAAAGAAATGGATTGTTCATTCAAAGTGTCCTGCCAAATGACCTTCTGCTTAAATTGTTCTGTTTATAGCACACACATGGGAATAATGGTGCTCTCTCAAATATGTTCTTCTGATGGGGATCACTTTTAAAAAATCTCAGTAGATCCCTGTGATTTGCACAGCCTTTTTCTAGCCTACAAAATCATGGGAATAAGCCAACTAATAAAAATGGACTGGAAATGGGTAATAATTATAATGTGGTATTGCACTGCAAGTTGCTCCATGCATTTTTGTCAGTTCTTAAAGACTCCCTGGCAAATAAATAAAAATATAGCAATAGCTGTTCAATCACATCTTATGTCCCATTGTGCCCTTACATTTGGCCATGTATGTGAATTTTGAAAAGAAAAAACAAACACATTTAACAAATCTGCTCTCTTCCTCATACACATGCTGTTGAATAAGTGATCTAATATGGCTGATACAGTGATTAATGAAAGAAAAACATGTTAAGTATTCCCACCAAAAAACCCCATTTGTTTATTTAAAACAACAAAAAGCCAAATGTACATCAGATTATAGAAATATAATTCATAATGCCCATAACTGGAGACATTATCATGTTGCAAGTGGCCATCTTTTTTCATGCACTGCTCAATTATTGCAATATTTGATTAACTGACCTTTGGCTTTCTTTTTCCAGCTTTTGGTAAAACAATAAACAGAAATCCCTAACTATTTCCATATCAATTTTTAGTGTAAAATTTAATTGACTAGATAGCTAAGGTTTTTGGCTTAAAGGAGAGTGTGCAAATAACCAAAATATGCAATAAAGAGAGGCAAGCACAGAACACATGCTATACTGGATATATTTTTATTAGCATAAGTTTGTAATATCAGCTTCAGTCCTGACTCCAATTACAGCAAGAACAACAGCTAGCATGTTGCACCCCAGAAGACAGATAGCTGAGCCAATCAACATTTTTTATTCGGTGAATTTTAGCACAGAGGCCATTCATTGAGAAGACAGCATTACAGAACCAGTTATTCATAAATGCTGCACCCTGGCAAAATCAGATACATTAAATGTAACCTCATGAACTATTAATCAGATTACATAACAGTGAGCTAATCAATGTAATAGTGTGATTCTATGAACTAGAATAGATTACTACACTAGAAAAATCTGAATTAGAGCAGTCATTTAAATGGGATTCAGAAGACTCCTATCTTAATTTTAAAATGTCTTATGACTCAGGGTCAGCAGATATAGGGTGCATCTACACATGCATTTACTCCAGCCCAAATTTACTTCGGTGTAAAATACTTCAAAGTAAGTGCTTTTGGGCAGGCATCTACACATGTGGGGATTAGGGAACAGATTTGCACTGCAATTTCCTGCAGGCCTGCAATGGGCTTCTTCCACCCTGGGGGAAGATAAGGGTCTTCCAGCCTGAGTCCTGCAACTGTGGAGCTCAGGCTGGGAGATAAGGGTTTCCCCACTCCCTGCTCCCTGATCTTGATGGCGGAGCAGGGGCTGGGAGATAAGGATGAATTAAATCATTGCAATGGCATCCAATCCATGGCCAACCTGTGGTATTCTGCTTCAGCTTTGTTTAATAATATACTTCCAGAGAATAACAAGAAAAGGAATCAATGATGTGCTCAGTTATGAACAGAAATCAGTGAAGAAGGTTGGGCATGGCACTGAATTTGGCAGATCTGCATTTAGTTCCTGGTTCTGTCAGCCACTCTGTGTGACTTTGATCATGTCATTCATGGCCAGATTTCCAAAATGTTCAGTTCCCATGTAGACATCTGGAGCTTGACCCTGCATCACTGAAGTTAACAGAAGCATTCCCTTCAAGCAAGACTGAGCACCTAAATTAGTGCCTGGCACCTGAGTCCTTATAAAAGTCTGCCTATTTGATCTGAGTGTCTAAATGCCCTGAACGACTCTTGGGAGACCAGAGACAAGGTGATCTCAACTCTAATACAAGAATATGTTTCTACTTCTAATCATTTCTACATTTTTAATAACATGCATTTCCTTTTTACACCTGAACTTTAAAATATTAATAAAAATTTGGTTTTTTTTTTTTTTTTTTTTTTTTTTTTTTTTTTTTTTTTTTTTT
>NW_017729033.1:98820679-98827324 GCF_001723915.1 Gavialis gangeticus | reverse complement strand
TTTTTTTTTTTTTAGCATTTCATTAATTTCTGCATAGGTTGTGTCTCCAGTCCAACCTTTCTATATGGTTTGCTCCCAGTATTCTGCACATGCCACTGCTTCTGGTGTTGGTGTTGCCGGGTCTTGTGGGGAGGATTGTGGTGCTACAGAGCATCTCAGGAGATGATCCGTGGTTTGTTTCTCCTGGTAAACACATTGGTCAGTTGCATAGAGGCCCCTGCACAAGTAGATCTTTGCTAACCTGTTCCAGTCTATAAGGCTGAAAAACATGATCATGCTGAATTTATTTACAACGTAGTTTCAGGATTGAACTAGTTGCTTGTTCTTTAATTGATCTATGTGATGTATATTCAATCTCTATATTTTTTATTTAGTTTTCTCCCCCCTTATTTTGTGAACTACATTATCTCCATAGATTTTCAGTCTAGAAGGTGCCATAATATTATCTAATCTGACCTCTTTTTAGCTTAATCAAAATTAAAATGAAAAATAGCAAGTGCTATGAATGTGCTATGTTTTTGTTTTTAAAATGATGACAATATTACAAGTTAATTCTATTCTATTCATTTTTACATAGCTTATAACAAGACACTCAGAGGGGTGGCCAAACAAAAAATTGTGCTGGTCTTTGTAGCACTGTGATACAGGACACATCTATATGTTCATTAATGCGCAGTGCCTACTGCATATTCCATTTAGTACTTGCAAAAGGAAGTACTAAATAAATGACACTATTGGCCACCAGTAGCATCAGCCCCTCCCCAGGGGAGGCCCCTGGCTGGGTGGCAGCCCACCATACACTATAGGCCACAGACACTGGGCACAGCCAGACACCATCACTGACGGTGAGGCCCACGCTGAACTGCCAGCCTTGCCAGCCCCAGACACATGGTAAGTTCCGCACTGGAGGAGTGTCTTCCCAGTCCCTGCCCTGCCTCAGCCCCTAGTCCTGGCCCCTGCCCCGGCCCCATTCCCTGCCCCTGGCCTATCTGCATTTCTCTGCCCCCAGGTTCCCCTACCTACAGCATGAAGGGAGATGGGACACAGTCCAGAACTTTATTAATCAGCCCATGTCCCCAAAGCTGGGTGGGCATGGGCCTCTCACACACTGAGGAAGACATCAATGCCAGCAGTGATGTCCATCTTGGCAGCAGGGGGCAGGAACAGGTAGCACTGGTGCAGGTAGCCCTCTAGGTGGTGGTGGAGATTGTAGGGCAGCCTGGGCTTGCCCACTGAACCGTTATAGCTCAGGGTCCAAAACCAGGGTGCAGGTGTGCCCAGGGCACCAGCAGAATCAGTAGCATTAGGGCCTAGTGGCTTGGGCACCCCTCAGCCTGCACAAATAGCTCATTGTGCACTGCCCAGGATATGCACAGCAGGGGCATGTTTGGGGTGCAGCAGAGGTATGGGAGGTCCAGCCCCAGGGCACCTCCTGACCACCAGACCCCCTGGCCTGGGCCCCACCTCAGACCTCATGCCATCTGCCTGGGCCTGGACCCTTTGCACCATGCGGCAGAAGACACGGCCATGCATGAAGCCACCACCCACTGGGGTCACAGCGGCCCCCAGACCCAAGGGGGAACATCCAGGGGCTGGGGTGCTGGGCACCTGCCCCAGGGCTCTGCCCCTCAGACTCCCTCACTGCCCCCCACTCTGGGCTTGAAGATCCAAAATATTGCAAATATTTTCCCATATGCATATATTTTCCAACTTGTATATAGTTTCCCATATGTATATAGTTTTCAACTTGTAAGCAGGCTTTTTTTGCTGGTGGATGGGTAGAATGGTGGAGGGGCACTGTTAGTTGAGGGTGGAGGGCTTTCTGTTTGTTGAGGGAGAGGGATGGGGGTGGGTGCTGTGAGGGTAATAAAGCTTTTTGTTTCACCCATGTTTGTGTCCTGAGTGGTGCTGGGGATGGGCAGGGAGTAGGTGATATATGGGCAGCAGGGCAGCTGGGCTGGAATGGGGAATGCAGGAGAATGAGGTCAGCCAGGACCTTCTGCAGCTAGTGCCCTGGCCCCCACTGGCAGGTGGGTGGCTCTCCTGGGGCCAGCAGCATGGCCAGCAGGAGTGTGGAGCGCTGACCATCACTGGCAGGGGCTGGGCTGGAACAGCAGGGCACTGGGTATCACTGGCAGGGGCAAAGGCAGGGGCAGGGGCTGAAGCAGCCCTGGCACGAGGAGGCAGGGTGGGCAAGAAGGGAGCTGCCACATGCTGCCTCTGTGCTGGGCATGCAGCTTATGGGCAGGGAAGGGGCTGGCCAGGGATCAGAGTTTCCAAGATGGCTGCCAAGTGCTGGCACCTTGGTCTGGCTTCAACATAGCTGCCAAGTGCTGGCAACCATGTGGCTAGAGGCTGTAGCTCTCTCCAGTGGCCACAGGGGCATATGGTAGGGCTGCAGGAACTTGGCACTGACTTTACTGCCAAGTGCACTAGATTTACTGCAAAGTCCCTGCACATGTAGATACCTGCCAAAAATTGTTTAATGTGCATTAAATTTAGTCTCATTTAAATGCATGTGACTAATTGCATTTAGCTGCCATCCTTGAGGGGAGTCTTGGAAAAAGGAATCAGTAAAATGGATAACTTCAAAATGAAGGGTATAGGTGAAGAGGCTGGAGGCACCTTAAGAACTGTATACAGATATGAATTGCATCGTTAGTGCCCACAGAGAACTAACAATGAACCAGATAATTCTTCATGAAACAAATATCCCTAAATTAACTAGCAAACAGTGTAAGTACAAGTAGATTTTTCAACCTTCTTTGTTCTGTATGTCCATTTTCATTAATATTTCTGTTGACCTTTCTTTTTTCCAATATAGTTTTTTTTTAAAGTTTCTCTGTATTAACCTCTCCTCCTGTTTCTTCCTGACTACATTTTTAGCTCTTCTTTGTACTCACTATTTTACTATGCTTTCTACAGCTGATGTTTCAAATAGTTATTTACAGATTACAAGAGGAAACTGAAAGAGAGCTCAGTTTGGTTTTAGCAAAATGAAGGCTGAGAAAGAATTGACTGTTGTCTCTAAATACAACAGGCAGTAAAAACCCCCGAGAGGGAAACAAGCCGTTTCTGCTGAAGTCCATCTGCAATATCATGTGGAGTTCTGGTCACCCACATCTAAAAGGGATTACATCAAATTGACCAGCAGCAGAGAAGAGGCTACTAGGAGGATCAGAGGGTAGCTTGCTTGGCTTGTTTAACCTGCAAAATGTAGGCAAGAAGTAATACAAGTGAATCTCTGCAATGCATCAGTGAGGTAATCACAAGGGAGGTAAAAAGAATAAGGTAAGCTAAAATACCACAAAGGCACAAGAACAAACAGGTATAAACTGGCCCTGAATAAATTTAGGTTGGTATCAAAAGAAGGTTTCTTACACTCAGAACTATGATGTTTTAGAACAACTTTTCTATAGGATTGTTTGGGAAAGCCTCTTAACTAGGGTTTCATTGTTTTAAGAATGGGATTATATAACATGATTAAATCTCAGACTGAAGGGACTGGCCTCTATAGCAGAGAGGTTTGATGCTATCCTGTCTCTCAGGTCTCATTGTGCCTAATTTAGCCATCTTGTTTTTTTTCATAGGTGACTATTCAGTACCCTTTCTTAAATGCTACATAGGGAAAACAGAAACAGAAAAAAGCTTCAGAACATCTGCAAGCAACCTCAGCACTTTCATTCCTCTGTTTAATTGAGGAATTCATTAGTGACTTTTCCAGGCATTTCCATTGCTTAGTCAAGATAGGCTTCATTTTGTATTACTTCCAGAAGCAGTAGGCACACTATCTCTGCTACTAACATGTTCCAAAGCCAGCCCAGCCCACATGTAGTTGAAAAGTGTTGCTGTCCTTAAATTATGTGTTTATTAGCTGCACAGTACAACTCTGCTTAGGTTACATACACTTCTGTAGAAAATTAAACAAGCTCCAAAAAGATCAAGTTGGGCTATCTGATGTTGGGAATTAGGTTTATAAGGCAACCAAAATGCTTTCATGCCCATTCCACCCCTATTTTGTACCTCAAGGTAAACAGCACAATCTTATTTCCTATCACAAATATATCACCATGGCTTAGTTTTCTCCTACCATCTCTTTTAAAAAAAAAAAAGCTCTAAACTAAGTGCAAAGTGATATAGACAGCCAACCCCAACTTTATATCATGTAGCAAGAAATCTTTCTCTACTAACTTGTGATCCCAGCACTCCATCCCTCCTGTCTCTTTTTATAAGGCTTAGACCATCAGTTACTAACTGAAAGCAAATTAGCTTCCAGTTATCACTTATAATTGCAAAGGGCTGCAGTTTGCTGCATCCCTTACCCAACCCTGTGATCCCAGGAGGGCTGCTGGCCTTGCTGGCTGTGGCACCTGTAGATTCTTGGCTCTGATAGTTGCCTGTTCTGACTATTCCAGTGATGGCAAAGAGTTAAACAAGCTACATAGCTTCTAGGGAAGTAATTCTGCCCCACCAACCTTTCAGCTGTACTTCAGCTATGATTAGACTGCATTCCCATAAAAGATGTATAGCACAAGGCTGAACATGGGTATTCATGTATACTTTATGCTTTGGGATACTGGACTTTGTAATACTTCTCACAGTGTTATGGAATCTTTCCTAGGGTTCTGTTTCCTCATGTGCAAACCCAAAATGAATGTGCTCCTTAAAAATTATTTCTGTTCAGATTAAGAAAGCAGCAAAACAACAAAAGGAAAGTCTGCACTGAGTTCCAAGAGCATAATGACCATGTAACCAGCCATGAAAATTCTGCAAATTACTTTAGTATTTTGGAAAACAGAAGCCAAATTTGCAGTTCTATAGCTGCATACATCTCACCTATGAGTGATTTTTCTCTCTTTTCACATCAGTCCACCCCATGTGGGGCTGCTCATATCACATCTGCCTGGAGAAGCAAGGAACACCCCATATAGTTTTCAGGAGAAACACCGTACCTTTCTGCAAGTTCCTTGAACTTTAACTTTGAACTTTTCATTAAACATGTCCTCTTTGCACATCGAAGTACTCAGCTGCCATCCCTGAGGGGAGTCTTGGAAAAAGGAATCAGTAAAATGGATAACTTCAAAATGGAGGGTACAGGTGAAGAGGCTGGAGGCACCTTAAGAACTGTACACAGATATGAATTGCATCCAACAACTTAAACCCTTGGAGTTTCGAGGTAGCCTAAAGTGTCTGCATCCCCAGTTGGAACTGGGTGTGTGTACATCGGTTAGGCAGCTTAGAGATCACAGAAGCAAATCTCTTCCAGGCTCACACCAGGTTCTGCTGAAAACAAGGGACTGCTCACCTGCGAAGAGCCGAAATTTGTCTCTTCAGAGGTTTACTGCAATACTTTAATTTTCTTCTTTAACAATAGTACATGGTATTTTTCATTCAGAAATCTGAAAGAATTTTACAAAAAAAGTAGGATTGTGTTCAGAGAAAACAAGGATATGGACATACAAACAAGTACTGTATGATAAAATGGAGCGAGGGTGTACTGTAAGTTAGCTCTTCTGGAAGAACTGTTCATGTTCATGTTTCCACCCTGTGCAAAGAGAATTCTTAGCCCTCAATGAAAGGAAAATATGTTACCATGTTTTAACTTATTGTGGGGTAAGAGTGTGCATAGGACAGTTGCTACAAAGCAGCTTATGTGTAGTAAAATCCTGCCTCCTTTTACCCGTCAGTAAGTTGATCCTCTGAATGTCCAGGCTCCAGGGCCTGAGACAAAACCAAAATTACAGAGCAGCTCAGTGAGGGAGCCAGCTATTGAGTGTTGCTCTGCTGGGTTCAGTCCTTTTTCACTGGTATAATAATAATAATCTTATATGAGGTAGTCTGCACAATGTTTATCATAAACATAAGAATCCTGAAGTTATCCAAACCCAAAAGCCTTTGCTTTATTGCTTGAAAATGTTGCAAGAGAAAAGGATTATTTGTGATAGCTTTTATTGAACCAAATGTATACAGGCCACTTCACATGTGTATTGCATACAGCTGGTCCAATAAAAGATATGAGAAACAATTTTTGTTTCTTTTACATTTCTTGGACTATCACAGCTACAACACTAACGCTACCTGAAACTATTACAACTTTATCCAGAGTCAGAATGACCCTGATTCATCCTCATAAGGACATGCTTCTTGCAAATTATGTTTTCCTTTGAACATCAATGTCCTGACTTCCAGTGACTTCACAAGGTCCTCTTTATCTCCCCTTGTATTATACAGGCATACCTCATTTTATTGTGCTTCGCTTTATTGCATTTCGCAGATATTGCGTTTTTTACAAATTGAAGGTTTGTGGCAACCCTGCGTCGAGCAAGTCTATTGACACCATTTTTCCATTGGTGCCATTTTTCCAACAGCATTTGCTCACTTTGTGTGTCTGTGTCACATTTTGGTAATTCTCGCAATATTTCAAACTTTTTCATCATTATTATTATATTTGTTATGGTGATCTGTGATCTTTGATGTTACTACTGTAATTGTTTTGGGGTGCCACAAACCACGCCCATATAAGACAGCGAACTTAATCGATAAATGTTGTGTGTGTTCTGACTGCTCCACCGACCGGCCATTCCCCCATCTCTCTCCCTCTCCTCGGGCCTCCCTATTCCCTGAGACACAACAATATTGAAATTA
>NW_017729033.1:98806400-98819966 GCF_001723915.1 Gavialis gangeticus | reverse complement strand
CTGAAGGCTCAGATGATGGTTAGCATTTTTTAGCAATAAAGTATTTTTTAATTAAGGTATGTACATTGTTTTTTTAGACATAATGCTATTGCACGCTTAATAGACTACAGTATAGTGTAAACATAACTTTTATATGCACTGGGAAATCAAAAAATTCGTGTGACTCGCTTTATTGCAATATTCGCTTTATTGCAGTGGTCTGGAACTGAACCCGCAATATCTCCGAGGTATGCCTGTACACGTCTACAGATTGTCTGTGGGCTTAAGCAAGACAGTACTTGCACTTTACTGCATTTTTCAACTGTATTACTCCCATCCTGGTTCTCTGTATTCAAGCAGCTGTTTACAACTGTTCTATATCCCTGATAATCTTTTTTTCAGTAGTGAATTGCTGAGGTGATATCAGTCTCTGCAGTGAGCATTTTCCATTTCCGCCCCCAATATCCAATTGTATACTATATAAAAAAATTATGGGAAAATTTCAAATGCAATGAAATGACTTGACAGCCTAAGTTATATTTTTGTAAGGGCAAAGTCACAAGAAGCTTAAATCCATAACACAAATGCAGCTCCGTGACTCATACTCTTGAAAATTTCAGCCCTATAACAACCCTGTAGTTTAATAATAGTGTAAATTGTACACCAAGTTTTTCACCACTAGGTGTCATCTATCTGCAATACTTATCCTTTTACAAAGGATTACATTATCATATAATTCTTTACAGTCCTGTGCTCCCATGTGGCACAGCTGTACAATTTATATTCAGGCTGTGAAAAAGAAAATGACAATCCAAATTACCAGTAACGGTGGCGGATCGAATGATAATAATATCATGGTTATCACCGGAAGATTCAATGCTATACAGATAGCTTGCATGAATGACAGGGTTTCTGATTCCATTAAAATTTGACTCTTTAAAAAAAATATATCTCTTTCCCCAGAATGACCCATACTTGTTTCTTGTACAAGCCTGAGATTTTTGCTTTTGAAACTGTATTCAGTGGGCCATTATCAAGAGACAATTAAAAACAGAGGAAACATTCTTTAGTCTCGAGTTGTCTATAGTTGGTCTCCTCTGGTCTGAACATGTCTTCTCCAGTTTGTAGCAATAATAGAGCAAAACCCAATTACAGTTAAAATAAAGCTGTGAAATGGAAAAAAGCTGAAAATAAAAGGTAGAACACAGCAAGCTGCCTAGGGGAGAGACTGCAACATATGGGAGTCCCCTGCCATTCGACCATTAGGCTTATGTGGCACTTGTACATGTGAGGGGTGGATTAGTCCTTAGGGTTACATTCTATGCCCCTAAATTGAAATGGCAGTTTTTTTAATTGAAATCCATTGTTTCAATTTAGGGGTTTCTGTCACTGTCACAGAGGCCTCGATCCTTTTTTTTTTTTTTTTTTTGGCGGAGCTTGCCCGCGGCCAGGGGACAAGTTGTTGGTGGGCTGAGCAGCCCCTGAGCTGTAGAGGGCCCTGGTCCTTGCCTCCATGGCAGCAGGGCCCCCAGTGCCACCTAGGCAGGCTGCTAGCAGGCTGGATGCTGCTCCAACTCAGAGGGAAGGACTGGGCCCCCCCACAGCTCAGGGGCCACTTCGCCTACTGGCAACTTGCCCCCTAGCCATGGGCTGGCTCCACGAAAAAAAAAAAAAAAAGGATTGCAGAAGCAATGAGGGGCCCAAGTGTTTTTTTTTGTAAAACCTGCCTGCCTCTCCTGTGGCTGGGTCAGCTCGCCAGCTGACTAATAGCTGCAATGCATCATTGTAGACTCAACTATGTAAACTCATTTAAAACGCCCAAAACTTCTGCATGTGTACAGCATGACACCATTAAGCCACACAAAGTGACATTTTCATTATGTGTATATGGTAATGGTGTTATGTGTACAAGCGCCCATGAGGACTAGCTTCTGAAACTGGGCAGTAGAGCAACCAGACCACCTGAAAATGAGAGACTGCTGCTACTGGTCCAGAATAGAATGTGACTTCCAGAGCAAAGGCATGGGCCTTCTGTAAACAGCATGTAAGTGCATATATGTAGGTACACTTGACATAAAGGGCAGGTGACAAGAAACCCAAGATATAGAAGAGAGGAGCATGGAAATAGCCCCTCAAGGTCAGTTCTGAATGATGAAACATTTTATTAATGCATTGCAGGCCTTGAACCATGCGCTAACATAATACAACTAGTAATATTTGTATTAATATTATTCCTGTTTTATTTTGTAAATGAGGATGATGGAATATTTCCCAGTCCCATTATGGGCCACAGAGCAACATTCATGCATAATATAGTTGATAAAGTTTGTTTTAATCTCTCAAACTCAAATGTAACCAATGTAATCTTGCCTTGTTGAGCCTGAAGGAAGCTTGGAACCCCAAGTCAGAAGGAAAAACTCCTCTGTCTTTTCATGAAGCCAGCTGAGTTTGTGACTCCAAAATCCACTAATGACAGGTATAACATCACTGCTGATGGATTGGCAGGTGGAATAGGTAAATAAAAGAAATAGCCTGTAAGAATGATGCTGGGAATTGGAACACACTAAACGGAATGAAAAACAAGTGGAGGAACAGAGACATGTAGACATGGATGAAGGAGAGAAACAGTGAAAAGAGGACAATGAAGGAGAAACAGTAAGTCGCATAAGTAGCAGAGTCCTCAAAGATGGGGGCATATCCCAGGGGTGGGCAAAATGCAGCCCACGGGACATATGTGGCCCACAAGGCCAGTCTATCCAGCCCATGGGGCTTTTAAAAAATTTAGAAAATTAATATCTATCTGCCCCTGGCTGCTTGTCATGCGGCCCTTGATGGCTTGCCAAAATTCAGTAAGCGGCCCTCCGCCCAAAATAATTGCCCTCCCTTGGCATATTCCCACTGAGATATGCTACATTTGACTGATGTACTGGAGAAAAAACAGGAACCAAAATTTATTTTCTATAAATAGGCCATATTCCACACTATTTTGTACACACTTATTAGGGGTGTGCGAAATGGGCCATATTCAATTCAGATTTGGCTCAAATCAGGGACGGTAATTCGATTAGTTGATTCAGATCACTCTCCTGATTCAATTCAACTGAATCTGAAGAGTCAATGCTAATTCGGCCATAGACACAGTTTTAAGTGTTTTTTCTACATACCTTGGGCACAGCTCATGAGTGCTGCGATCCTGGGGCATGCTTGGCAGTGAATGTGGAAGTGGGTGGGAAGTATTTCTGGTCTACTTCTGGGTCTGCTGCCAAGCACATGGGGGACCCCCCCTGCACCCTCCCAGGCTTTTTGATCAGCCACAGGGGGACCCTGGGTGCCCCCCCAGACCCAGGAGCCACTAGTCGCTGAGCCGGGGGGCGGAACGGGGGGTGCAGTCCCACCTGCTCCCCAGTGGGCCTGGAAGTGGACCAGAAGTGCTTCTGGCCCACTTCTGGGTCTGCTGCTGAGAGCGTTGGGAACCCCCACCCCCACACTCCCATGGGATGCTCCATCTGCCCCAGCATCTGAAGATTCACAAGCCACCTGGTACCTTGAGGTATGTAGAAAAAAATAATTAAAGCTGTGTCTATGTCCAAATCATCAAAGCTCTCTGAATTAATTCAGAGGGTTCTAATTCTACTCAGGGAGATTAAAGGGTCTCCTGATTCGATTTGGATTCAGAGATTCGGCCACTGAATTGGGCCAAATCTCTGCTGAATCAAATCAGTGACTGAAGCGTCTCACAGTCCTAACACTTATCAGTCACAGCATTGGGAATTCTCTTCCTAATGGAGGGAGGTCTTAAATGTATACCTAGCCCAGAGACCACCATAAAAAACGTAATTTGTCTCCCTACAGAGTTCGGTATTGGTATAAACAATCTGAACTACCTCATAATTCCAGCCCAGTTTCTAGAAGAGATGTCTTCTTCCTATAACTGGCACTCCTATTGGCAGTCTCAACAAAGCAGCTATGAACTGAATCACCATGAAGACTGAACTACTTTTTCATCCATAGAGGTAATGTTTCAAGGTCAGGGTTGAGGAGCAGTGGCAGATAAATGAGGAGAAAGTGTCAGCTGTTTTTTCTGAGGGAAAAAGGGGACTTCTGTCCCCAAAGCATTCAGTCTGGTATTATTTTACCATCAGCAAAAATTCATACACACCAATATAAAAAGGATTTTTGAACAAAGATTAATCCAAACTCTAATACAATAAGAGTGAAAGTTCATATCACTGAAGCTTCCCAAACCAGGGTTAAACTTTTTGTCCCTATACTGAAATCAAATAAATACATAAAGGTATAAATCAAAGCAAGATTTCACTTACTGTCAACTGCCCAAAGTAAATAATTTAGTAGTAAACATATGTGAACTTAGTGTTTTCATGTGTACATGAAGTTGTGTCAGATATCCAGGTTGTAGCCATATTGGTCTAGAGGAAAAGGCAATCAGAACTCATAGTAGAGATGATAACTTTTATTAGACCAACAAGATTTTTGCAAAAAAATAAATAAATCTTTAATTGCAAGCTTTTGGACACAAACACCCTTCATCAGCAAAACTGATTTCTGCCTACAAAAACTTTCTAATGTAAATAGGTGTTCTGATAGAAATGTATGTAACATATTTTATGTTTACAAACAGAATGTTATATATTATAGCAAGTTAACATATACTCATTAATTTGCTATATAGAATATGTATATTGCAAGTTAGTTTGCATATATAGTTGTGTATATATATATGTGCATGTATACACAAACTTTTATTTATTTATTTTTCTTTTGGACCTATGTGGCAGAATGCCATCTCTGTCTCTCGCCAAATTCTGCTATCAGGCTAATTACCTATCTGACAATTTGGTTACCATGGTCACTGCAGAGGGCAGACACCCCTGGCCTCATCTGCTTCAGGTAACCCTGAGTTGTAATCTGAGCTGGATACATTCCTGAGGGAGAGGAGAACCTGCTCCCTTTGCCTACGCGACTGGTCCCACACTCCCTAGAAGCTTAAACTCCCTATTGTTCCAAGCAATGATATCAGGACTGGACGAGGGGCTAGGGACCCTGTCAGTCTACGTGGCAACCAGTGATGCATTTCAAATTGGTTGGCTGGCAGTCAACAACTGCTGGCCTTCATTGGATCAGGTAAATGAGGTCATAAATTCTATATAAGTTAAGGACTGCCCAGGAAGAGGAGGCAGAAGCCATGGTGAGGACTCTCAGAGAAGCTGGACCATCTGAAACTTGCTGTCTCTCTTGAAACTCATGTTCAATGAACTGCTTGCCTTCAGAGGGAATCTCCACCTGCCTCTGGGTGATACTGGTGACTAAGTTACTTGAGATATAACTAGATATATAGCTAGCAGTAACTCAGATGCATGATCAAAGGCTACCATGCCACTGTTTGCTCTACGGGATTTCTGTGACGTTGCTCTACCCAGTACCCTATGTCAAACCTACTCCTTGTAACCAATAAAGTTCTCCTCTGTACCTAGCATGGGAGACTTATTGGGAGAGGGTCTAGATTATGCCCTGGGGTCCTCTTGGTTAAGCTTACTAAGGGAGACTACCATTATTTGTGCTTCAGATTGAGGGTAGCACCCCAAGTTCTTGCAGTGGGTCAAGTACCCCTCAAGGACTACTAGGCCTGTGTTTCCCAGGGGGCACAGGGCCAAAATCAGCCCAGACTGGTGGTGGTACCCCCAGGCGTGCAGGTGTGCTCCAGAAAGCGGGTCGGCCGGACAGGAGGCACGCCTAGGAAGGCACTTGGAGCCTGGAAGGTGGTTGGATGCAGTGAGGTGAGTGGCTTAGCACAGGAGCACCCACTACTGGCCTACCACAACCTATATAACATTTATGGACAGATCACTAACTGGTATAAAATTAGCTATCTCTGCTGGAGTCAGTGAAAGTCAGGATCCTGTCCACAGGCAGCATAAGAATAAACTATTGTTACAATGAGCCATTCTTTTGAGAGCAAGCTCCATTCACTTGGTAGGTTTCAGACAAACTACACTGTCTTCTCCATGGATGCCAGGCTAGCACCAACATTTAGTTCCAAGGAACCAACTCAGTCACCATCATCAGCTCTAACTAGAGAGTTTCAGGCAAAAAAACAAACACTCCTGCCATTTGCAACAACTCCACTCCCCCCACAAATCTTTATCCCAAAACTAGTAATAATGCAGCATTTCTTCAAAACCTGTACATTAATCAAACAATGAAAAAGAACTTTCAGTGTCTATAACAGTGCCATATTACAATTACAGTCATAACAAGATTTTGAAAGAAACCAAGGACATAATTTCTGAAAGAGATATAATTTATCAAGAAGAGGAACATGCATAAATCATGCATAGTCAGTGTTTGCGTTTACTACTTTGGCAGTATGTACAAGGAGAGCACAAGAGAAGGCTGAGGGGGGATCTAGTGGCTTGTTACAAACTAGTCAGAGGGAACCAGCAGGCATTGGGGGAGTCCCTGTTCCCCTGAGCACCGCCAGGAGTGACTAGAAATAATGGTCACAAGCTGGCAGAGGGTAAATTCAGATTAGACATCAGGAGGCGCTACTTCACTGTCAGGGCAGCTAGGATCTGGAACCAACTTCCAAGCGAAGTGGTGCTGGCTCCTACCCTGGGGGTCTTTAAGACACCTTGCTGGGGTCGTTTGATCCCAGTACTCTTTCTTGCCATGGCAGAGGGTCGGACTTGATGATCTGCTCAGGTCCCTTCCAACTCTACTAACTATGAAACTATATATACGTGTACACTATATGCATACAGCTAGCCCTGCAAAGAGTAAACGACTGACCTAAAATATACTCATAGCTTCTATGGATTTGGAATCACTGTATATGTGTTGAGCCAAAGATCTTACAGGGACATATCACTGAGAGACACTGAAAAAAGGAAAGCAGAAAAGGAAATCTATGTGGAATACCAAAATATTGGTTGCTGAAGAGCCATTGACTAGGAAATAGAGGAGGAGACAGCTTCTATTAATCAAATATTTCCTATTTTACAGCAAATCAGGTGGGTCCAATCAATATTCAAGTAGTATCTGCATGCAATTTAGCAACATGATAGCTCTTCCCCACTTGCATTGAGCTATACACATTACAAATTGTATTTTGTTGTCTAAATAGCCTAAGTTAAAGGACTATTATGTTGCCTTCCTTAAAATAAAGATGTTGAATATAGAATTTCTCACTCTAATATGTTACTCTTATTAAGTTAACAATACATTATGGACAAAATTACCAACAGACAACCTTACATGGTATGTCCTGCCTCTAAGATAACATTGCTATTTGTAGGCTATCCCCATATTCATAATTTTTTTTACTCAAGCCCACAAATTTGGTTGAACCATAATCAAAATCTGTATACATTAAATGCTTTAGTATGCCTGCTAGACAAGCACAGGCAGCACTTTGAGTGAAGGAGACTGGAGTATTATTAAAATGTCATTGAACAACGAGAAAGACAGGTTGAACCTGGTTCTATCAAATGAAAAACCAAACCTAGAAAAATTGAAACTAATTTTATCATTTGAAATTAGTGGACATGACACACATTGAGGAGCCTTAATAAATGATCTAGAAGATGGTTCTGAAAAAACACACTAATAATTCCATGTTGTTGAGAATTCCATTAATTTGCAAGACTGGTCTTCTAAATACATAATCAGACAAATAATCTTGATTTAATTAAGAATTCCTTCATTTGCATTTGTAATTTTTTTAATTCACTGGTGAGATAAGTGCTGTAGTTCAATTGTGATCCATCTCACATCCTCAGGAATACCACAATGTAAACTTTAAGTAAAACGTCCTCTATTGGCACAGCAGATTCATTTATACATTTGTTATTCAAACTATATGTGACGATAGAATACAGCTTTGTTTTCTACTATTTTATACAGGAAATTATATAACTATTACAAAGAAAACAAAACCACTTGCTTCCAAATAAAGAAATTAATATAAATCAGGAAGTGACAATATTTAGGCTTTTCATCCAAAATGAATCCTGTCTTTTTGTGCACATACATTATGACAGTCTTTATTTATATGATCACAGATTTTACTTCCCTAACAAAACTTGTTCATGCTTTACTTAGTGTTTAAAACAGAGTCCAGCTTGTGCACTAACAAACAATAGTTACTGAACATTTCCCCATAATTCACTCAATCTCTTTGGGGAACATTTTCCTCTCCTTTGTGTCTTTACAACAGATTTTGTTTTTGGTTCAGTGTTTACACAATCAGGCCAAAGTTGGGGACTTTTTTGTTCTAATTTTCCAAAGGTCATGTAAAATGCTGTCTGCTATTGTGTGTCAGTTCAGACAGTGGCAGGTTAAAAATTGTACTAATAGATGTTTATGTAAATGTCAGACAGCTTTGAACAAAGAATGTCTGTCAGTGACATGCCTCCAAGACATCCTCTCCATAAAATACTGGAGGTCAAATTTAGCTGTACAATAGGTGAAATTTCTGAGGCACAGATTTATTATTGCTGTTATGCTTCAGTAAATTATAGTTCTTACTGGGCATGTCTACATGTGCACATTTACTGCACAGTAACTGAAATCACTGAGCAGTACAGGTATGCATCTACATGTGCATGCCCACACTGTGCAGTAAATATGGTGACTTACACTGGCTTGGAGTAAATTTGATACTTGTATCACACAGGTATCAAATTTATGCCCGATTAGTTACTACACAGTAACGCACATGTATGTGCCTTACTTCACAGTAACACTGTGTGTGTGTGTGGACTGACTTGGGACTAACACAGTGTTACTGCGCTTTAATGGCTGCATGTGTAGACACCGGCCTAAAAACCAGTTACTGTGCAATAAATTTAATGTAACATAAATGCACATGTAGATGCACCCATTGTACAGTGGAACTTATTAAAAAGACCACCAGGGTGACTCTTAATATTTTCTGCCATTATCATAGATGTCTCCAGAATAAGGGCACTCAACATGGAGAAGCCTACACAGGATTGAGATTTTACTAGCTGTTAAATAGGCACCAAGAATAATTGTTACCAGATATGCAATTGCAGTCCACTATTGTACTTAATTTCCTATCCTACATTCCTAATCAGCACAAAGCTCTAAATGTTTCCAGACGGAGTCAGTTCCTATAAACATGCTGACATTCTGATGCATTTCTGACTAGACGGGCAAGGTTTTTTGGGTAGATGTGCTATCTTTTATTAATCCAACTAAATAGCTGGAAAAAAATTCTTTGCAAGCTTTTGGGCACAAACCCCCTTCATCAGGCATACAGAGACTCTGCGGGTGTTATGTGTTATCTAAGGTAGAAAAGACCATGCCAAGACAAGAAATGTAAGACCTGCCAACACATCACGAATCTCACAATAACCACACCCCACAACAGAACCATCACCATTCCTGGATCTTATACTTGCACCTCCAGAAATGGAATACATCTATCTCATCCAGTGTATCAACTGCTCTGATGGAAAATATGAAAAAGAAACCAAACAACAACTGCATACCAGAGTGCACACACACTAAAAATCCACCAAAGACAAAAATATCCAATTTCCTGTGGGTACCCACTTCTCACAAAACAATCACTTCCTTTCCAATCTCTCAGTTCTAATCCTCAAAGGGAATTTACAAAACACCTTTTGTAGATGAGCCTATGAACTTCACTTCATAAATCTACTCGATAGAAAAAAAATAATGGACTTAATAAAGACATTGGATTTATGACACATTACAACCTGCTGACATCTGATACCCTAGGTAACTTGCCTGTAGCTGACCACTTGTATTCCCTCACACATTTCCTTCCCTTCCCCACCCTTCCCTCCTATCTCTACTCATTGTCTTCCAAACTTCTACTCATTTGCATTTTCACAGACCTGCACATTGTAAATTAGCTTCTTTTCTACCTCAGAGAACACATAGCACCAACAAAGTCTCCCTGTGCCTGACAAAGGGTGCTTGTGCCCGAAAGCTTGCAAAGAATTTTTTTTCATCTATTTAGTTGGTCATTAAAAGATATCACATCTACCCAAAGAACCTGGTCTGTCTATGTACTTAGACCAACACGGCTCAACCAACAACCATTTCTGACTAGATTAAATTCTCACATGAAAATACTCATGAGATTTTGGGTTTTCGCTGCTTCTGACTGGATTCAAAATATCATCAATCTTTCTTGGCATTAAAATTACCAATCCTTGCTAAAGACTCAAATTTACACTGATCTTTACTGTGTTATCTGCCAGATGGAATTTCACAGTTATGCTGTTTGTCTGTGATAATGAACTATGTTAGCATCTGTGACAAATGGTATAAAGGTGTTCTTTCTGTTGGTTTCTCATGTATTCACTTTTTAAAGCTTCATGTTTATGTCCTAGAATACACTCTAACAGAGTTGAAAACTGTATTAAACTGAAATTTTTTAGCCAGTAACTTGCTTTTCTTTCTCAACGTAACATAATACTTCATCTTAGCTCACCAATTCTTCCACTTCCCAAATGTTTAGGAGAAAAAAGTGGGCTTTGCAACATACCCAGAATATGAACACATCCATCTCCATGACAGAAAGTGAGATCCAAAATTAAGTGACTGCCCTGGTGCTGTGCCATCCTTTCATCCCACAGGAGAGAGCTCTATTATAGGCATCTCACTTATGACTCAGTATAGAAAGGATGCTACATCTCAGGTTAGAGCTACCACCTTGCCTTCCTCTTAGAAAAACTCACTGATAGATTTTAGATGACTTTATAGATTTCCTCCCTCTCACTCTAGGCTGGCTCCTTGTGAATTTTTTTTCATGATTTGTTGTAGTTATGCCTTTTTACAAATAGGAAGCCAAAAATATCCAAACTAAGATGTTTGTGAAGGGTATAGTGGGTAGCTGTGGTGGAGACTGGTGTTGGGGATCACCAGGTGCCACTTTCCTGCATGTGAATGTTGTCATTAGGACAAGTACCTTAATGAGAGCTCTGGAGAGAGGACTCCTTTACTAAGCAACCAACCAAGCAAAACACAGCTGCCTGCAACATCAGGATCACTCCCAGGGCTAGGCAAAGGACCAAAAACCTAGTTTGAAGGGACCACCTTTCATTTATCAAGTGAAGTGCGATAAATATTCAATCCTTTGCCCCCATGTGAAGACTGAGACCGAGTGGGCTGGTTGTGCCTTTTTTGGAGATATGAATCCTTGTCCCTGGGGAACAAGACTGAGGCTATGAAAATCAGTTACTAAAGGACATCAATCAGGTGTCCTATGTTAATGACTTTCAATTATTACTAGCTAGGGATGTACCTGAATGAGAAAACTAAACAAAAAAGGAGGCTCTTGAAAAGACATTTCAAACCTGGATCAGTTTTTACTTTCTAAAGGACTGGCACTAGCCAGAAGGTCCTGAGTGCCAAATTTGGCTCCAGCATTAGGGCACAGTAAATTAATTAACTGCACCATAAGGCAGTACTGTTGGCCCAGGGTTGCTCTGCCCTGGCTCAAACTGCTATGGTCCCAAGCACACATGAAGATGCCATGGCTGGGAGCAGCTGATTCCCACACAAACTGTGCTGGAGTTTATTAAGACATAGTAATGGCACATGTAGATGAACCCAAAGTCATACAATCTACAGTAGCCTGATAATCAGGGCCTAGAACTTTTCTAAGGGAGAGAATCCACCAAGACATGCTGTAATTACAGCACGTCAGAGCAGCCTTGATGTACTGTATAGACACTCTTCACTCTTAATCCAGAAACCTTCTCTGACTGTCCCCCACCTACCCAGCTATGACTTGCCACTAGAGGCTTGGTGAGCCATGGGATGAGGAGCTATACTTGTGAGTTACCACTAGAGGGCTGGTGAGACAGGACAGGCTTCTATCCCTGCTCTGCTGGAAGGGGTATGAGAGATCCTGGGATACTGGAGGACTTCACCTTGGGCAGCACATCTGTGGGGAGAGGTCACATCTTAATAAAACAGGAGCTGGGTAATGCAGATCAGAGATAATCCTGCCCTGGAGTGGCATAAAGTTGAGTTGCATAATGAGTGCTTATAACCACTTTAAAGTGTTAATGTGCAGACAGTCCAGGGATTAAGAGCTCCAGGAGCTGACCAAAATTACCATGCAACAAGGTGTTCATCCTATCTACAAGTCCATAAGCCATTTAGGGGTTGGTTGCTCTCAGTCCCTTCTGCTCAAGCCTTTTCACATTACAAAAAATATTTAAATATGTACTTGAGCAAGTCCTGCTCCATACTGTCTCAGCACTGAAAGGAAGTTTGAAGTATTAGTGTGATACGAGGTTTTCATGTAGGAAGCTGTGTTCTGTGATAATAACTATGGCAGGGGAGGGGGGGAGAAACAGAGACCACATCTGATCATTTACAGAATAATCTCATTGTATGCAAGATATGTCTTCTTGATTAAAGCTGAGACATGACTAATTGTCTACACCAAGAGCAAATAGAGAATTAAAGCAGGAAATCTCACTAATTCACTAAGGATGGAAGGATTTGAAATTTGCCAAAAGCATGGTCCACTTCAAAGTTGTTCATTCTTATATTTCAAACAGTATTGTGATCTGCTGGGCTTTTCTCTGATTTTTAATATTATCCTCTAGCATTCCTGGTGATAATTATGGCTACATAAGGAGCCACAGCACTACCAGTGCACAGGTTTCCCTTTACATAGAAAGAGACAGGACTTAATTTTGGCTGGTTCTTCATGATTGTGCTGCAGGGGAAGTTGAGGTTGCACAGATTCTATCACCTCTTCTCCCTGCTACAGTCAGTGTTCCTTGACAGGTGGTGGTCTGAGTCCTATTGTTTCATTGTATCCCTAAGGCCCAAAGAAGCTGTAAGCAGCCCTAGTGTGGGCAGCCTTGTTGTGGGTAATACCAGGGCCTCACCTCCTCTGATGCCTTGAAACTTCCAGCAGAAGACATTTAAAAGGGACATGTGTTGCTCACATGTGAAGTGATGGTGAAGGCAGTGCATTATAAGGGTGCAGTTACATGTCACACTTACACCATACTAAATCTGTGGAATGTTAAGCTGTGTTGAAGTTAGAATGTGCTGTGAGCTGCTGCACCTTATGGGCGCATCCAGATGAGCACGCATGTGCCTCTTGCCCTGCCTCAAACCCCTTTGATGTGGGGCAACAGGTCGGTGCAGGAACAAGAAAATGTTCCCCACGCTGCAAGTTTGCAGCATGGGGAGATAATTAGACTTCTGGATATAGGGGTCTACAAAAATCGAAATTTAAAAAAGTGCAGGAGGGCATGGTCCCGGACTGTGCAAATTTAAGCCAGGGCTTTTTTGCTTCAGTGCAAGTGCTTGGACATGCACTTTGGTGTGGAGCAAATTGTGCCACTTGGGGCAAAATAACCCTGCCTAGCTCCTCCCAGATCTACAGCCAGGGGGAGCTAAAACCCAGGGCCAGCACCTGTTCTGTCCCCAGCAGTATAAAAAGCTGCTCTGTTCTGGCCCCAGCAGTATAAAAAGCTGCCCTGGGAAGTAGCTCAGGGCTACTAGCTCTGGGGCCCAGCCAATTGGTACCTGGCCCCTCCC
>NW_017729033.1:98805751-98806146 GCF_001723915.1 Gavialis gangeticus | reverse complement strand
CAAAAAACGAAAACCCCAGCACTTACCAGCAGCTCCAACTGCCATCTGACTGAGTGGGGCCCCGTCCACACAGTGCAGGACAGGCTGACAGCTCCAGCGACACCAGCCCGGGCCCTGCTGCCCCCCTGCTGTCCTGTGCTGCCTGGGGGGCTCTGCTAGGAGGCCCTGGAACCCCTCCCCACCCCTGCTTCTAAGGTAAACAGAGGCTTTTTTTTAGCCATTTTTTTTCTGTTCTTTTTCTGGTTTTTTTTTAAAGTGATGGTGCCTGGGGTTGTGGGGGTCACCTTGGGGGCCTGGTGGTGCAAGTTCAGGGGTGAGGCTGGGTGGGGAAGCCATTGGGGGGTCTGGGAGAGTACGGCAGTGGGGCTGGGTGGGGCAACAATTGGGGGGCTGGG
>NW_017729033.1:98793107-98805683 GCF_001723915.1 Gavialis gangeticus | reverse complement strand
TGGGGGGGGCTGCAGCAGCTGGTGGTGGATGGGGCCAGGTGGGGCAGCAATCAGGGGGCTGAGGTGGGGCATGTGGGCTTTGCACGGGGCCCCTGCAGGGGCCATTTGGCCCCTTGTGTGGAGGCTGAATCCCCTCATGTGGGGGCCATCGCCCTGTGGAAGGGCAGCAAAATATGTATTCATTAATTCATGAAACATGTATTTAGAGTTCACGTTATTATTATGGTAAAAGTCTTGCTTTAACATTGTAAGATATATCAATAAAACGTCCAACTGATCGCTGTCTCTGTCTCACTCTCTCTCTTTATAGTGGTTTTTTGTTTTACTTGTGGAGGAACATGGATTTGGAGGTATTTTACAGAGTGACTTGGATTTTTTTTTTTTTTTAACAGGGATTTTTCAGTTTTCCAATAGGGAACACCAGCATTCCTGCTAGGGAGGCCAGTGGCAAGACCCTACTTGCTCAGAGCAGGCACCTCTTGGCTAAATGGGGCTAGGAGGACATGTTTTGACTGTTCAAAGCAGGCCACCACACCCAGAACATCTTCTGGGCAATAGCTGCCCAGATGGCCAGGTAGGGGGCACAAATGGCTGTAGTGCCGCACAAAGGCCAACCCTGTAACTACAGTCCACTGGCAGCTGCCCCAGAGGGAAAGATGCCTCTACTGGCTCTGCAGTCCCCATCCAGGTCTGGCAGATGCACAGCAGGTCACCGCCAGGCAGCAGTCCCCACTGCCAGACTGCTGCAGTGGGTAGAGGGTGCAGGGAACTCTCAGTGTTGCTTCAGCAGTCCAGCTGGCACAAGGGGTAGTGCCCCCAGGTACCAGTTAGCTGGGCCCCAGAAGCTTCTGAGAGCTAGTAGCCCTGAGCAACTTGCCAGGGCAGCTTTTTATACTGCTGAGATCAGGACAGGGCTGCTTTTTATACTGCTGGGGACAGCACAGGTGCTGGACCCAGGTTTTAGCTCCTCCTGGCTGCAGATCCGGGAGGAGCTGGGTAGAGTTATTTTAACCCAAGTGGCACAATTTGCTCCACACCAAAGTGTATGTCCAAGAAAATGTGCTGAAACAAAAAGCCCCAGCTCAAATTTGCACCACTTCTATTTGAGCTGCTGCATATGCACATGCTTACATGTGTGGATGCGCCCTATGGGTTAATACCATTTTTTGCTTGTACTAGAGGCCTGGTGAGCAGGAGCAAGTCAAGGACCCAGGACACTTGGGCTCTGTCCCTGCTCTGAGAGGGACATCTAGGAGCAGTGTATCCTGTGATGCTGGAGGACAACAAATTGCTCATTTTATCACTGTAGAGAAGACTGAAGATATCTTAACATAAGCTAGGTAGCATAGCCCAAAGCTAACCCTTGCCTGAAGTGGCATAACTGAGACACTCAGAGAGCACTTAGCATGAGTTAACAAGCTTTAATGTGTCGAAGCTCAGCCTTTAAGTGCCCTTAGTATGCTCTACATGCAACATGTAGCTTCATCCTATAATGAGATCAGGCCAGAACCTTGGACCCAGCCAGTAGGGGTGTGCAAAGCAGGCCGTATTTAATTTGGATTTGGATTCAGTCCAATTTGGGGACAGTGATTCAATTTGCTGATTCGGATCATTGTCCCAATTTGATTTGGCTTAAACCAAAACTGAAGATTTGGTTCTGATTCAGAGAATCAGTGATTTGGCCCTAGACACAGCTTTATTTGTTTTTTTCTACATAATTTGAGGTATTGCTCATGAATGCTGAGTGGTGGGGCAGATGGAGCATCCCATAGAAGCATGGGCGGGGGGGCCCTGCATGCTCAGTGGCAGACCTGGAAGTGGACCAGGTCCTCCACTGAGCATGCGGGGGACCGCCCCCCCATACCCTCCAAACTTGGAAATTGGCTGCAGGGGGACCCTGGTTGCCCCCCCAGAGACAGGAGGCACCAGTCACTGAGCCAGGGAGTGGGGAGACGAGGTCCCCCATACAGTTGGCGGTGGACCCAGAAGTGGACCAGAAGCACTTCTGGTCCACTTCTGGGTCCTCTGCCAAGTGCATTGGGGACTCCCTGCATTCCCATGGCATGCTCCATCTGTCCTACCATCTCAGCATTCACGTGCTGCCTGGTACCTTGAAGTATGTAGAAAAAACATATAAAGCTGTATCTATGTCTGAATTGGCAAATCTCTCTGAATTGAATCAGAGGCTTCTGATTCTATTTGGAGAGATTAATGGGTCTCCTGATTTGATTCAGATTCAGAGATTCGGCTGCCAAATCAAGCCAAATTTCCTCCAAATCGAATCAGTAACCAAAGCTTTGCACAGCCCTACCAGCCACTACAATTGAGAGATCAGGGAAAGTCATCCCCCAAAGAAGCATCACCTGCAGCAAACCCAGAACAGCACTTACAACCAGGGCAGTCAATCCCCTGAAGCCACTAAATTCAGAAGGCAACAGGCACTATCCTCTTCAGCCCTTAAAAGTCAGGCCCAGCCTTATTTGGGCTAAGGTGAAAGTTCTTGCTCTTGACTTCATGTGCTTCTTTTCTGGTTCTATCGCTTTGACTCCTGGCTCCTACTCCAGCTTTCTATCCTGGTAAGACATTTGGCTTCCCCTGGTTCTACTTCTCTGATCTTGATTTTGGTTTAAACTTTAGTTCTGGCATTTGGCTTCTGACCTCAGTTAACCCACCTCTTACTTTGCCTCTGTTTCAGCTTCTGACCCAAGCCAGTCTCAACAACAACTATGGCTTCTGAATCTCGTTTTGATGCCAGACCCCCCTGGACCTTCAGCTCCCTAGAAACTGATCTGGACTGCTTTGGGTATCTAACTACTAAGCCAGACCACTCGTGCCCCAGTACATAATACTCGAATTAAATTTCCCCTTGGAAAACAGTTTACAATAAGGGAACAATTTGTTTTGTGAAAACCCTTGTTTGAATAAGCACTGGTAGCTCTGAAAAATCTAACACATTGCCTGCTTCCTCTGATTTACTGTTGGAGGTCTGCTGCTAGTGGTGCCTGGAGATATTTCATCATCTTTTTGTGTTACCTGTTATCTAATAAACTTCACTGAGAGGTGCTCAGTCATTCCTTGATTCCCCCAAAAAGACCACACTTGGGTTTTATGAAGACAGGCACCCTGCTGGCTGTGAAAACTGTGAAAGCTTGGAACAATGCCTCTTGCACAAAAATGCAAGACTGGCTGGGGCAAGACTGGGTTGTGGTAACAAGCCTGCCACAAGGAATATCGAACTCCACTGATGGCTTGCAATCCATTAGGTGTAAGAGAGAGTGGACCTGGTGGTGGTACCCAATACCAGATCCAGGCCGTGTCTAAATGTTTATTATGCTAAATCAGTCTACATGACTGCATTTAACCTACCTCACACCTATTGTCTGATCCTCACTGCCTCACATTTACATTAACTTATTAAGGCATATTTCTCAAAATAGGCAGTCAATGTCTAAATGTTTGTTATGCTAAACCAGTATATTTTCCTGAAACTCGCACCTGCTGTATCTGATGGTCTCTGATCATCACTATATCCACAAGCCATTCGATGTAGCTACTTATTAGCCTCCATTGTTAAAATAAGTACTGGAAAACAGTATTCTATGATTAACTTCCTAAAGATACCTCATTCAATCAATACCCATCCCATTTGATTCCAAACTGATCAAAAGCTTGCAAACTTCACCAAGAAGATATAATTGTAATATATTATTTCTGTCCTTGTCTGCTTTGTTCAAATTTGGATTAACCAGCTATCAAGAAGAAGTGCTTTGAACCTATACAATGAAAACAGTATAAAAAGCAAGACAGAACTGCCAGGAAGGTGTGTGCAGTCCAGAGAAGTTCAAGAAGCCATCCTGCACTACCCAGTCCACGAGTGAAGGACCCACGCTCTATAAAGCTGTACAAGAACTTATTCCTGCCTGCATTAGGTAAAGATCTCTTTGCAGCTTAGATAATACAAGGACTGTAATAGCTCATTTATTGAATATTATGGAAAAGTATTTTGTTTTTCTGTCATTTAGTTTTATAGTTTCCTGGTAGTTGTTAAAGCAAACATTTCTGCTATTCATCAACCAAGTGTTGTGTCAATTCTTAAAGCACTAGGTTTAGAAATCTGATTTCTAACTGCAACAATTAAGGATATGCAAGAAAAGGAATAGACTAGTTCAAGAAAGTATATTCAGATGGCCTTAAAACATAGTACAGTGGTGCTCAACCTTCCAGCCTTGTGGGCTGGACAAGTGGTATGAAGCCAGTCTGCAAGACAGATGCTGCACACTAGGGTCAGTACACAGCTACAATCCTGTGCACCGACCCAATCCTACACACTGGCTCAATCCCACGCTCCTTCCCAACCCTGCATGCTGGATTTCTCTGCAGAGTGACCCCATGTACCAGTTCCAGTGAAGACTGGTAATCTAGCATGCAGGGCTATATCATTTGACTGCAGAGCTCCCCAAAGATACAGAAATTTGGCAGCAGGGGAGCAGTAATTAACATTGCCAGTGCTCCCACACCACCAAGCTTATGGACCTGTGGGAACCCCACAGGCCAGATGACATGGCCTGAGTTTAAGCACCACTGACACAAGATTGTTCTCCTGGTCCTCAGCAATACATATAACAATTACTTAGATACTTTCAAATCTCCTTTTTGGGTACCTCTGTATATGATTTGTCCTGAGAAATATAAAACCCCCATATAATCAAGACAAAATTCCATGCTCCAATGCTTACCTAAACTGGCTAATGTATGGGTTGCTGGCTAATAACAGGTGTAGATCTTGCTGGATTATAGGTTAATACAACCACTGCCCAGTGCATATACCCTAAGGCTCTGCTAAAATTAATGACCAGAGTAGGCCTTGTTGAAAATAGAACTATACATTATCATATATCTCTTACACAGACATAGTTTAAAAGGTGCTGGGCAAAGTCGAAAGTTAGACTATGTAAATATCTCACAAGGCTAATAGATGAGAGTGATTGATAAGACCAGACAGAAAAACAAAGTAAAGATGGAATGTGCATGGATCAAGATGACATGTAAACATATTTTATTGTTTGGTGAGAGCCAGGAAGTGCATGATGTCAAAATATTTTAATGTTTGGTGAGAACTAGGATGGATATGCTGTAAGCGTGAAGTTGTTTTGATGGGTGTATAAAAATCAGGGTCTGGGAAACTTTAATGTTGATATTAGGTTTGGAGGGCATGTCTGCAAATTATGCCTGTATCTTACTGCAAGTATCCTGACCTACACCATCTACTGGCTAGTCAGGTGTGTTAAATGTTCAGTGTTTAGGTGCATTGTAGACAATAAACCCAGTCAAGCTTTTGTCACTCAGACTGGGCCAACAGTCATTCTTCTGTAACAATGAGGTCTTTAGGGGACACATACTGCCTTCACCAGCAGCACAGATAACATCCCAACACTGGTAACACGCCATCCACTCGTGACACTGGTGACCACCCTGACAAAAGCAGGCAAGCCAAAAATCCCTTTTTAAATGCCTGCAGTGTGCCACTCCACTCCACTCCACTCCACTCCAAAACAAAACAAAACAAAACAAAACAAAACAAAACAAAACAAAACAAACCAATAAGATGCAAAACATTGGTAATAAAATAATTATCACCTGCTGAACTAGCTGGATAAATGGTTATAATAAATACTCCCAGGAAGTTCAGAGAATCTGAAAGGCTAGTGTCATTACCTATAAAGGGAATTAGACTTCCAACATATGCAGTGCTAGCTAAAAAATGGTGAGCACATTCTGTAAATATTTTTTTTAAAAATAAGCACCATAAATTGTTAAAAATATTCTTCACTGAACTTCTTCACTTGGGTTGTCACTTATTTCCCCCACATTGACTCCTACCCCCTCCAAATACTTTCAATATTTGGTTTTGCTTTTCCTCTTTAAGAACTGAAATTATTCTGTTTTTGGTTCAAAAGCCAGAAAGTTTCAAAAGAGTTGTATTTATTTCATATAAAAATATTCAACCCGCAAATGCTGTCCACTTCTCTTGCGCCAATCTAGCATGCGCTGAGTGTCCATAGCTCTCTGTAACAGGTGGGGCCTTCCCAGGGCCAATTCAATGTTGGGCTAACTGTCTGCCTCTCTCTCCTGCCATGCCTTGACGATACATAATTATAGTGTTAATTAGGCGGGAGGCTGCTCATTTTGCACCCCAATGTTTAGGGGTACCTCTGCAGCACCATTTCACCCATACACTGTTGCCCAAGCCTCGCAGATGGCATCTCAGGCAGCTAAACTCCACTGTACCCTTCACCCCATTAGCTGTGGTCGCCTCCCTGGGACCTTCGGCTCCCCCTTAGGCCCTGGCCTAATCTCAGGCCAGTTGGGAACCCCGAGTTTCTTTACTCTTTTGGCATCCCTCGCAGTGGACCCCTGGGTCTTCAACCCTTCTCTGGGTCCTGGACAGCAAGGGCCAGTCGATGTCCCACGGGACAAGCCTGAGCTGCTTGTCTGCTTTTTCCCCTCACAACTCTGCTGGATTCTGTGAGCCTTAGGCCTATCACTGCCCTGGGCTTTCCCCAGCTAGGATTGTGCAGGAGCTGGAGATTATTAGGTGCCCCTGATCCACCTTTCACCAGAGTGGTAACTAGCCTAGCATTTCTGGGGGACTGTTCCACCATGAACAGCCCCACCAGGCCACCCATCCCCAGCAGGGTGCAGTTTTAGGTCATGACCAGGACTTGGAGCCTCCTCCATCCCCACAGCCCTAGGCTAGAGACCTCCAAGCTGTTCCTGAGCTTCAGCTCCACCAGCCGATGTCTGTCACGGCTGCCAGCAACAAATTGCTGTTTCACCCTATATACAACCTGGGTCTCAAAAATGGCTGCCATATTCAAGCACCTGACTGCTGCCTACTCTAGCCCTTAAAGTGGCAGACACCAACAGTGCCCTGCCACATTCTCTCTAAAGTTTATGTAAGTTGTAGATTCTTAGCAGCTTCCAGGATGAGGCTCTGAGGTTGCAATACTCTATTTATCCCTAACTCCCAGGCTGGTACACAGCTCTGCTACACAATTCTTTTTTTGTTTGGATTTTGCCATGTATTGCTTTGAAATCCTAATATAAATATCAAGAATCTCATAAGTACAGTGGTGTAAGTTTGCAGAATGAGCTGCAACATGAGATTCATAGATTGTAAAGCTGGAAGGGCCCTCAGAAGATCATAGATTTCATAGACATTAGGGCTGGAAGGGACCTCAGAAAAGCATCAAGTCCAGGCCCCTACCCCAGGGGCAGGAAGTCAGCAGGGATCATAGGATCCTAGCAAGATAAACATCCAAATGTCTCTTGAAGCCATTAAAAGTAGGTGCTTGAATCACCTCTGGCAGCAGTCTTTTCCAAACCTTGGGGGCTTGGACAGTAAAGAAGTTCTTCCTTATAGATTCATAGATGTTAGGGTCGGAAGATACCTCAATAGATCATCCAGTCCGACCCTCTGCATAGGCAGGAAAGAGTGCTGGGTTCAGATGATCCCAGCCAGATGCCTATCTAACCTCCTCTTGAAGACCCCTTGAAATGTCCAGCCTGAAATGGTCATGGAGGAGTGTGTGACCATTCAAGCTTGTCATCCCTTGGGTTGCTCTAGTGAACAGATGTTCCCCAAGATCCTGGTGAGTACCCCTGATAAACTATAGGTGGCCACCAGATCACCCCTGAGACTGCTCTTTTCCAGGCTGAAGAGTCCCATGGCTCTCAGCCTGTCATCATAAGGTCGGTTTTCCTGACCTTTGTTCAGGCATGTGGCTCTCCTCTGCACTCTCTCAAGCTTCTCCACATCCTTTTTTGAATTGTGGAGCCCAAAACTGGACTCAGTACTCCAGCTGCGGCCTCATCAAGGCCGAGCACAACAGGAGAATGAAGTCCTGAGATTTGCTTGAGAACCATCTATGGATGCAAGCAAGCATTTTGTTTGCTTTACTAGCCACAGCATCACATTGAAGACTCATGTTCATCTTGCGGTCAATCATGACCCCCAAGTCCCTTTTGCCCATAGTGCTAGCCAGCGTAGCGCTGCTGAGCCTATTAGCATACTGCAGGTTTTTCTTCCCAAAGTGCAGAACCTTGCATTTTTTGGTATCAAACACCATCAGTTCTCGTTCACCCATTTCCTGAGCCTGTCAAGGTCATTCTGGAGCACCTTCCTGTCCTCAGGTGTGGATGCTTTACCCCAGAGTTTGGTGTCATCAGCAAACTTGGCCAGTCTGCTTCTGACACCAATGTCCACATCATTAATGTAGATGTTGACTAGTGTAGGCCCAAGGACAGAGCCTTGAGGGACCCCACTGGTCACAGGACACCACAAGATTGACTTCCATCAACCACCATCCTCTGGGTCCTACCATGGAGCCAGTTCCCCAGCCAGCGAATCATAGTGAGGCCAAGGCCACAGTTAGCCAGTTTTGCTAAGAGGTGATCATGGGATACCAGATAGAAGGCATTTTTAAAGTCAAGATATATGACATCAATCTCTTCCCTCTTGTCCAGGTGATAGGTCATCTGTTCGTAAAAGGAAATAAGATTGGTCAAGCAAGACCTACCCGCAACAAACCCGTGCTGGCTATCCCTCAGAATGTTGCCATCAGCCAGTCTGTTAAGAATGGCCTCTTTAATAAACGTTTCTAAGACCTTCCCCAGGATAGCGGTCAGGCTGATGGGCCTGTAGTTTGCCAGATCCACTTTCCTCCCTTTCTTGAAGATAGGCACCACATTGGCCTTCTTCCAGTCCTTGGGCACTTCACCTGAGTGCCAGGGGCTGAGCTATGATGCTAACCAGCTCCTTGAATACCTTGGGGTGTAAACTGTCAGGGCCAGCTGACTTGAAGGTATCCAGCCTCTCAAAGTGTTCCTTCATGAGGTCAGCATTGATGGAGAGTAAGGAATCTCCCTCACCCAAGCCTCCCTGTCCTGTAGTGGGACCAACGCAAAGTACCCATTTAGCAAGTTGGCTTTTTCCTGGGTGTCGGTCATCAGTTGTCCCATCTGGTTTAGCAGGGGTCCAATGTTGCCTTTGCTTTTCCTCTGGCTCCCCACATATCTGAAAAAGGACTTCTTATTGTCCTTGATACTTGTAGCTAGTTGGAGTTCCATTGCAGCCTTGGCTTTCCTGGTTCACTCCCTGCAGGCCCGTACCAGTGCAGAATATTCCTCCATGGAGGTGGATCCAGTCCTCCATCCTTTGTAGCTCTGTCTTTTTAGATGCTGGAGGTCCGCTAGTTCCCTGGAGAGCAAAGGGGGCTTCTGTGCCCTTTTGCTGCCTTTCCTCTGTGATGAAATAGACTGCTTGTGCATCCAGGATCGCTCCTTTGAGAAGCAACCAGTTGTCCTGAACTCCCCTCCCTTTTGAGCTGTGGCCCTTTAGGGCCTCACTGAGAAGCCTCCTGAGCTTGTCAAAATCAGCTTTCCTGAAGTCAAGGACTTCTGTATTGCTGACTGACTTGCCTGCTTTACAGCGGATGGTGAAGGTGATCAACTCATGGTCACTGTCACCCAGCTTCCCTTCAATCATTAGGTCACTGATTAGGTCGTCCCCCATTGCCAGAACCAGGTCAAGCAGTGCTTTACCTCTCATTGGCCCGTAGACTTCTTGCTTCAGATAGAGCTCATCCATGCATGAGAGAAATCTTTGCAACCACTCAGGTTTGGCCAAGAGCTCTTCCCATGAGATGTCTGGGTAGTAGAAGTCTCCCATGACAACCACGCACTGGGAACATGTGGCCTCAGCCAATTCCCTGGCAAACTCCTGCTTAAGCTCTTGATCCTGGGTAGGAGGTCTGTAGTAGACTCCCACCATTGTGTCCCCTGTGCCATGTTCCCCATGGATTTTAACCCAGAGGGTCTCCAGTTGTCCACCCTGGATGCCAATGTCAGCTTGGCCTGCTGGCTTTGTATGGGTTGCTCAATGGACCAGCAGTGGCAGTGGTCCCCCTCATCCCCTGGCAGGCTTAGTTTAAAGCCCGGTGGAGCAGGTCAGCCAATCTGGCTGAGAAGAGCCTCCTCCCTAGAGGAGAGAGGTGGAGGCTGTCCCTTCCCAGCAACTCACTGCCTCTCTCACCAAAGAGCAGACTGTGGTCATGGAAGCCAAAGCCTTCCTGATGACACCAGTGCCACAGTCTTTGGTTCACTACCTCGATCCTTCCCTCCCTCCTCAGCCTGTAGCCTGAAACTGGGAGGATCGATGAAAACACCACCTGCGCCCCCAACCACTTAAGCCTTGCTCCCAAATCCCTGTAGCACTTCATGACCCAGCTGGGAGTACTCCAAGCCATGCCATTTGTGTCCACATGGATAAGGAGCATAGGGCTGTGGTCAGTGGGCCGAAGGAGCTCAGGGATCTTCTCCACAATGTCTCGGATTTGGGCTCCTGGGAAGCAGCAGATCTCCCAAGCTAAGGGGTAGGGGTGGCAGATTGCCCCCTCAGTCCCCCTCAGGATGGAGATCATTGGGTCCAGCCCCTTTGCATCAGGCATGAAAGACAACTGGGGTCAAGTGACCCCCAGCAAGGTGCCTGTCCAGTCTCCTCTTGAAGATTTCCAGGGTAGGCAGTTGTGCCCATCTGGAGGCAGCTTATTCCATGGTCTGGACACCCTAACTGTGAAGAATTTTTTCCTGATGTTGGGCTTGAAACAGTCTTCCAGGAGTTTGTGACCATTACTCCTGGTTTTCCCCAAAGGTTCCCTGGTGAATAGTTGTTCGCTGAGCCTGATGTGGCGATAAGCTGCTACCAAGTCTCCTCTGTCTTCTTTTTTTAGGCTGAAGAGTCCCAGGTCCCTCAGCCTTGCTTCATATGGCTTGCTGTGCAAGTCTCTGATCATACAGGTGGCCCTTCTCAGGACTTTCTCAAGTTTACCACGTCCTTGTTAAAGTGCGGTGCCCAGAACTGGACTCAGTACTCTAGCTGCAGTCTCACCAATGCTGAGTACAGCAGAAGAATCACTTCCTTGATTTTGCTGGAGATGCATGAATTGATGCATGCCAGAGTATTATTAGCTCTGCTGGCCACAGAATCACACTGCTGGCTCATGTTCATAATGTGATCTATTACCTTTGGATCCCTTTCATTCATGGTGCCAGTCAGTTTGGCACCGCCAAGCCTGTAGGTGTGCCAGGGGATTATTCATCCCCAATTCCACTGGGGATACAGAATTACATAGAAACAGATCCAAATAGTTAGATTTTGATTGACAGAAATTAAGGAACAGTAAACTGGAGTATATTAACCACCTCAATCCCATGTGTCAACTCTGTGGTATTGACTGTGGCTTAAAATGAAGGTTTACATCAAGGGCTACTTATGAGGATGCAAATGAAGCCAAGCAACTTTGGCTCCCTTTATACATTACATTTATGCTGCAATGAGTTTTAGTTCAAGAGCTTCTGCCACAATTAAGTGCAGGGACGTGGATATACAAGACACTGCAATGCTTTAATTAGAGCGGCTTTAAGAGCCCCCAACCCCAGAACATATGCCTCTAGTTTTCAACTTGCAAATTCTGGGCTCTCCTTGCATCAGTAAGTAGAAAAAGTTATGACTGGGATCTGATGCCAAAATTGTGCCTCCTGTTATGCATGTGTGTTGGGATTGAATTGTTGTGAACTGATCAGGAATCAAACCCCACTGTGCCTTTAAATGAATGTGTGCTGGGGACCTTAGATTTGCAGAGGTAAACAGGCATTAGGTTTCAGGTCCTCTTGAGCATAAAAAAAACCCGGATCAAATGAACAAGGATCAAACTTACAAATCTTGCTGGTTTCATGAATAAACTGAGTTCACCATATCTTCCTCCCAGATCTTGGAGCTTATCATATCTTCCTCCCAGATTCCCACCATTCCTTTTTCCCAAGATGTACCCAAAGAACCAGCAGGAGGGAATGTTCTTATCCTGAAGTGAAGAGGAAGTGAGATGGTGTGTTGGGGGTGGGGAGGTTCCCTTTGCACTTGTTCTTCAGTGAAAGGAAAGGCCACAACTGAGAGAAAGCAAAGTTGTTCCATCAAAACAGTTAGGAATCAGTTTCCAGCAATGCAGTTTTGAAATTTTCCACCAACTGTCCTTTCCTTTTCCTCACCAGCTCTACTGCTCATCTTCACTGCATTCTGAAGAGTCCTTCTGCTTCCACCTCCCAGTCCTTATAATCATTCCTTGAGTATGAAAGTCTTGTCCCTAATCCATTTTACAGCAGCAGGATACTTAAATCTCATGTTGTGACTGCTGCATCCATCTTCCATGCAATGCCTAAAGGGAAATTATCAATTGCAACCAGTTAAGTAGCTTGTGTAGTCTGAGCTCTTTCAGGTCTTGTATGAACCAAAAGCAGCAGTGGAAAGAACCTTGCTTGGCTGATTGTTGAAGGTTTGGCCTCTCCTGTCAGGAAAAACTCTGCTATAATGCAGGCCTTATCAGCAGGGATCCTGGTTTTCTCTGATAAAAAAAATTCTCAATTTTCGGATTAAAAAGTAACCCAAAATCCACATTTTTCCATGATTCAAGTGAAACACCACTATATATGTGTGTAATACATACACGTGCGCATGTACCC
>NW_017729033.1:98779729-98792786 GCF_001723915.1 Gavialis gangeticus | reverse complement strand
TCCATCAACATTTCCAAGTGTCTTTTCTCTAAACTCTTTCAGATATTTCTTTAGACACTGATGATTTTCCATGCATGGTGCATTTGGATTCAATTCTCCACATGAGTCCGTGAATCATACATCTCATCACAATGATCTTTGCTCTGTTTTATGATAGAAAGTTTGTTTTAAAGTTCTGATAATGCTCGTTGTTCCAATTCATCATCAAATCCTGCAAATACTCTGGAAACTGTCTTCTTGGAGGCAGAATCATTTTACCCTTATGACAACAACTCTGGAATTGGCCATCTGACAGTCTTTCAGCTTGGAAGTTTAAAGAGTTCACACCATGTTCATCAATCCACAACTATGTTCCTCAATCTCATCTTCAGTAAATCTATTGCCGTCTACTCTTTCAGCCTGTCTTCCATTGCCTCTGCAAACCCTTTGCCTTTCCATTGCATCTCTTCTATGACATCATGTTTGCTCATTTGTTTCTTTTTGTCTTACTCTTGCCATTTTTCTGCATTCAATTGCCATCTATTCTCTATTTCACCTTGGTAAGGGTATTATGGGTTAAAGTTAAAGTAAGGATGTTAAGGGATAATTTTTGCTTGGATGCCGAGAGTACACCATAACTCATTGAAATCAATCACTAAAAGTCCAGAAAAGTGAGCACAAATATAGTTTTTTGAGCATGACAGACAGAATGATAAAGACACAGATGAAGCAAATTATTATAGAGGATTAGTGGTATTTCATTTTAATCATGGAAAAATGTGGATTTTGGGTTGCTTTTTTTAATCCAAAAATTGGGATTTTTTTTTTTTTATCAGAGTAAACCAGGATCCCTGTTTATCAGGCAGTTCTATCCAAGTAAGGGCCTGGCACACCCTTTGATGGGAAAGGGTGTATGGCAAAAGTGCCTACTCGGGGTTTGTGAAGACAGTGATAAGTTAGCTCTGAACAAACCAAGATCATAATGTATTCATGAGAACCTCTTGCCAAGATCCACAGGGTCATGTGGGCAGTTTCAACCACCCTTAGAAGACAAGTTATCTAGCAGAACTTGAAACCAGTCCTAGTTTCTAGTCCTCAAACCATTTATAAGCCCTAACTATAGTGTGCACTGTGTTCACGTGTGCATGCATGTAGAAGGGAAATTCTTGAACTTTGCAGATGCCCTGATGTAAGATTATCACTTCAAATTGCACTTGTAAAATTAGGATCTGATTTTTTTAAAGAAAACTGAGCAACTAAGGATATCTTGCAGTCACCAGATGGCGATGTAGTGCAAGTAAACATCCATTGCTAGTCTCTGCACACTAGGAGATGTTCAATGTAGTACAGTATACATCTCAGTGAGGACTAGCACTTTAAGGATATTACCTCTGAATTCCATTGCCCCTCATTATGTAACTTTTTATTGTTATTGGGTATTTTGTTACTCCTATGTGTCTCACAGGGTGTGTAAATGGTATTTCTCATGTCATGTTTTGCTTTGGATCCTGCTCAATGAATTGCAAACCTTGCTCCTGATCCCTACCGCTGCTTATTTTCTCATTGATGTTTTGTACAATTTACACAGACAAAACTCCTATTAAAAGCATTTCCCTGCAACCAGACTGGCAGAGCATTACATTCATAGTACATGCCTGACATGCCATGGGCAGTCAGGCACACTTTGCTCATATAACAATAAGAATATCTATGCTCTTTCCTGGCTTGTTGTTACATTTAAGTAGCTTAGAATGACAAGCTACATGTTAGTAATCCTGTGAGTACTCTTAGACTCTGATTCAGGTATTCAGTGGTATTCACCTCCATTATTCATTATTTTCACAGCTGAGGTTACAGATGTTTAATCACCTCCGTTGATGCTAACTTGCTGTCACTGAAAGTCCTGCAAGAACTCTTAGTCCTCTGGAGCAAAATGATCCTTGAACGTTTTAAAGGTGAATTCAAATTCCTTGAGTTCTTTGTCTCTTCTAGAGGTGCTGCTTTTGTGCTCTGAAGTTCAACCCAGTAGCTGGTCTGTCACTGAAGCGAGTAGCTTAGTGAGTGCCAGGATTTATTCTTTCTGTCATCCTGCCATCTTGGTTGCCCTGCTTATGCTTCAGCTCTAAGACAGGATAATTTTTTAGCCAGATGGGAATTAGAATTCATACACTGATACAATACTTTTCATGATATATCAAATGTATTACTTTATATTTCCATTATAACCATTTTTGACATGACTCCAAAATCACTTCTTGGCAATATACACCAATGAACACTACTGTGGCGATATGGGCAGCACTGCATTAACATAGCTACACTCCTTCCAGTGAAAGAACCAGGGTAGTGTTGCAACATAGGGCTACTACACGCCATATGCCCACACCTAAGAGGACTTAGTCAGGGGTGGCCAAATGCGACCCGCGGGCTGGACGCTGCCTGCCAAGCCATTCTATCCGGGCAATGGGGCCCCTAAAAATTTAGAAAATTAATATTTATCTGCCCTGGGCTGCCTGTCATGCGGCCCTCGATGGCTTGCCAAAACTCAGTAAGTGGCCCTCTGCCCAAAATAATTGCCCGCCCCTGACTTAAATGGTACACAGCCTAGTACTGGTCCTTTGCATATGCTTGAGGAGATTAAGAGGACTGCAGAGTTAGCATGAGTAAGGGAGAAAGGAAGGAAGTGAAAAGGGATTAGGAAGAAAGATGAAGTGTTTGATTGAATTGAATCTGAGATGGCTGCGGGCATGAAAGGTTCAAGAAAAGGACAAAAACTAGGATTAGATGGGAGAGGACACATTAAAGGAATAAAGGCATGGCATGTTGATGGAGGAAAACAGGAATGAACTTCACAAGAAAGGCCCTAAGGAGAACAGAACAATGAAATAAACATAATTAACTCAAATCATGCCTCAAATTTGGCTACAAGTAGGAATCCTCTGATGGTTGCTCAGTCTATACCCTAGGGTTTCCACCCACTACAGAACCACTTCCATATATCCAAAAGTAATAACAGACCCCATCAACAGAAGGAGTTGATAGGACTCACTTAATCGTGTGTACCAGGATTAACACCTACTGCTACAGTGATGTGCTGCAGGGAAACACTTTGTTCTAGAATAAAATTATTTCAACTGCTGCATGGTGATGTTTCTTTGATCTAATTGCAGCATATACAACATAGAAGGAGAACCAGAGGACATGATTATCATAGAAGCCCAGGGAGGAGAGAAAGTGAAGATGAGGAAAGTTATCATCTGTGCTGAAAGCAACAGAGATCAAAGAGGACAAATATTTCCCCTCAGAATTTAAAAATTAGCAAGATGGTCCTGAGCCTAATTCTTATATTCTGAGGAACTGCAACCAATGCAGTTGGGGAATTGCTACAATGCTATGTGAATAATAGAAGTACAAACGTTCTTCTATATGGTTAAATTCAGTTGAATGTCCAGCACAAGCTCAATATGCATCATTGTAACCACATTTGAAAGAAAAGTTCCAGATTGCTTCCCTTAAGGCACTAAAAATAGTAGCCAGAGTTTGAAGAATTCCTCAACTTGTGCCCTTTGACTCTTCTGTGAATCTGGAGATCTTCATGCTAAACCTTGGGAAGATCTAGTCCTGAATTGGGTTGGTTTTTTTCCCCCCCTATTTAAAAAAAACCCAAAAAACGCTGTACTGACTTTCCAAGAACCAGCCTAAGGGCTTCTGATTTAAAGCAGCAGCTAAAAAATATATGCATAGATAAAAACAAAATGCAACTGAAAGAAAAGTAATACATTTCTTTAGAGTAATTGGTGACACTGGACAAGATAACTATGGCGAAAATAAAACTAGATATTGTACAATAAGCCACAAGGATTAATACTTCACTTGAATGGCAACCTACCATATATCATTGATTAGCTTCCTGAGTACATTGAAACTGTGCTATCAGTTTGGATTGTGGGAGGGTTGTTTTAGTTGTTTAAGTTTGGGTATGCAATTGAGTGTTTAATTAATGCTTACTGTTATAGCAGTATAAATTATCATTTGGCTTATTGTATGTATAAATTCTATAGGTAGTTGCACTTATAAGTCTTTAAAAAATAAGGAATGCCTATGTACATTATATCTGAAGTCTCAACTGGAGGGTTCTTCAAAGATACACTTAACAGAAAAGCCACCATATTAAAAATATAGAACTGCTTTTCTAAGGTAGCATATACTGTCTGAATCTCAGCTACTAATACACTGGTTTTTTTAAAAGGTGTTTTTCAAGTAACAGGTATCTGGTAGGACTGTTAACCAGTACCTAGAGAGTTTGATTTACTAACACTGTTGAGCACAAAGAGGGGAAAATGTCTATTCATAAGTTAGAACAAGATACCCAGCCATTGTTTCTTTATATTTTAAATCTGGGATTTCTGTGGATTTTACCCCTAAAACTATGAGAATGCCTTAAATGCTGGAAATGAAGAGGCATGCTGAAAAATTACTTAGGACTTAATCCTACCACAATGCACAACTTTCATTTACAACAATGAAAGTAATGTTGATTTTACCTAAAAATAAAAGCCACAGGATGAGACATATACTTGTAAGCATTTATCTTGGGTAATATCCTTAGAAATGCTGAACTATGGACAGATTTGCATGGACTTAGAATATTTTAAAATGGATGCGCATCTGGCTTACACGTATCATATACTACGCCTTGACCTTATGAAAATGGAGAGGAGCTGAACTTGCAGTTCCACTTGTGCATTTATAATTTTCAACGGAGAATTGTATGGGCAACTTGAATTCCTGCTAGGCAAATGCAGAGAAATGAAAGCATCTCAGTCATTTTGTTGCTGTTCCACTATATATTGTAAACAACTAAATTAAGGCAGAAAAGCTTCTTAGTCATAATCTGAGCCAACGATTACATATTCTAATCACTCTATCATGATTATTGTAAGTCAATAATGAATTGCTAGAGGGACTTTTTCTAAACTGCACAGAAATGTCCAGCAAAGATTCAATGACTTTACAGATCCAAAAGGATCGCTGATAAGGAAAAGATAGATGAACAAGAGTATTATAGACAAATGATCCTAGCTTGCATGCTGAATTAAATTCTGGATTTGGTATGATCCCTGCTTAAGGGGCAGAGTGGAATTTTGCTGTTTCAGAAGTTAATGCTCCAAGATTTACAGCTTGGTCCTCCCTTCTTGGTGGAACTAATTTTTTACTAGCCTTTCATTTGGTACAGGCTTCTTCTTCCACACTTACTCAGGGATGTATGCTAAGACATTAATGGAGATGGAGCCAAAAGTCTGCCCACTACCTCTCCTTACTTGCTGATTCCATACCCATCTGCATAATCCCTTGAAGGATGCTCCCTTCCAAATCCCTCTACTGCTACCAGTGATGTAGGTATCCTGCTCTGGGCCCCTTACAATGTTATGGGCACATATGGCAAGTAATGAACTCAGTAGTAATTTTAAGACACAAAATTCCCCTGCCTCAGAGTCAAACAATATGTCAAAATGCTCTTTAGTTTTGCTAAGTGTTCTATGGAAAATCTTTGTGGTGAAGACTTTTTCTTTGTTGTTTGTAGAGTGAATAGCAAGTGAAGTGGGGGCTGCTAGTGTGGTACAAAGTAGAATTAAATGTTATATCATTGAATGATTTATGTATTACACTGACATAAAAATATTGCACCTCTTGAATATTGAGCACATAGTTTTTATATTAAAAGGAGAAATAACATTTTTAAAAGACCCTGAGAAGCAAAGATTTTTATGGGTCATATTTTTTATTGGACCAACCATGTGTTTAGGATTGACTTACACTAGTTGCGAATGCAATGAATTCTTCATTCTTCTTCAGGTCACCAATTTCTCATAATTAGTATTATCATAAATATAATTATTAACAATAACCATAACAACAGTATCAACATGAATATTTAATAATGCTAATGATGTTCAATATTAATATTAAGGGCTAATATTACTACTAATAATGATAATAATACAGGCAGTCCTCAGACTTACAATGCAACTGGTTCCTGAAAACAGTGTCTTAAGTCGAAATGTCATAACTCGGAACAAATTTTCCCATAGGAACAATGTTATAAATAGTGGATTGGTTCCTTTACGATGCTCAACACAGCTGCCTCCAGCTGGTAAGTCTGTTGTTGTGGTGGGGGGAGAGGGGAGGAAAGGGGGGTGTGTGGGGAAAAAAAAAATCAATGCTCCCACAACAAGGGAGGGACTGGGGCTGGGACAGGAGCTGGGGTGCAGGGACATGGGGAGGGGTGGTGCAGCTCCTGCTGCTGCCCACCACCAGTCCAGGACCTACTCATCTGGCAGCTTATCCAGTGGCTCTCACTGCTGCTTCCACTGCTGGTCAGGGAGGGCATGGGGGGGCATGTGCCCCCAGATCTGTGCGGGGCAGGTGGGGCTGGGGCTGCACTGGGCTGGCGGTGGAAGGAGGTGGGAGTAGGGACTATGCCCTCCTGCTGCTTGCCCAGTTGGAGTGGGGCAGAGCCACTGTGCTACTTCTGGACAAGCAGTGTGCAGCAGCAGGAGTTGCCCTGGTCTCCCTGTGCCTCCTGGATGAGCAATGGCTTTGTCCTGTGCCCCTCTGCCCTGCCCTGGATGGGTGAGCTCTGCAGGGCATGGGCAAGACAAGTGCCCCTGGATCAGGGCAGGGTGGGTAGCACAGCAGGGGTTATGGAGGGGCTACAGCCACCCAAAATTCACCATAGTTCCCATCACCAGCCTGAAGTACAGTCTGGTTCAGCCCTGGCCCTGCCCACCCCACCCCACTCCAATCCGGGGACACATTCCCCTCCATGCCCTGCCACTGCTCACTCAGCCAGGGCAGGGGGGCATGTAGGACAAAGCCGTTGCTCATCTGGGAGATGTGCGGAGGATAAGAAGGTCAGAGGAAGATGGAAACACAAGTACTCAGGCAAGGCAGGCTCTTGCCCCATCACCTTGGCTGGGGTTACCCAGCTGGACACCCACTTATCTCATAATTTCAACCTGTAAAGACTTAGCCACAGCATTGCTCATTTGCTATTTGTTTCACTGTCCTTTGTAAGGTCTAATGCAGCTTGAGCCTTGGCAGTTTTCACTTTATCCCCATAAATCTTGATCATTCTGACAAAGCTTTCTTTAATGGTCAGTCCTTTTATCCCAGTCCTTAGAGGCTTTCTGCTTATTCCAAATGTCCTTCTTAATTGGATTATTCATCCACTTGGGTCTGAAGCCACTTTGTGTAAGTGGGATACAGATTTCTATTTTAGCACTTTTGATTTAAAGAAAAATCAAGACCTATTTATTGAGAACATACAACCAGAAGGGGCTTCTTAAACCATCAAGTCCAGAACAAGGTATTCAGTCAGACATTGAACAAAGAATGCCCCAGAATTGCCACTTCAAACTCTTATTCTCAATTACAAAACACAAAACAAATATCCTGAAATTTCACCCAAGCCACCCAAGTTGCAGTCTTCCAGCACCCCAGGATACAGTGTCCCTTCCCCCTGCCTCCTCTTCTGTGTGGACAAACTTTACTTCCCAGGGAAGCAGTTCTGAGATTAAGTCAAATCCCGCTCTGGCTCCTGGGGGGTGTGGCCTTCCTACCCCAGAGTGCAACCCCATAAAAACAGCCTGAAGAACACATGACAGCTAGCCAAGTCATGAGTTATGGATGGGTCTGGGAATAGGGTTTATGGGACGTGGGGATAAACAAAGTAGGGGGCAAGATTAGGTCTCCATGATCGGGGGCTTCCTTCCCCAAGCAGGGACAGTAGCTCCTCAAAAATTTCCTTTCTTCACTGTTCCTATCTCCCATCCAACCCAGAAGGCATGATCAATGCTCCCTAAATCCCAATCCCAATTTATTAAAACATGAGACCTTTAATTTACGTCCTCTTCATTTCTTTTAAAAATTCTTTTCTTTTTACTTCTTTTTATTTTAGCTTTCAATGGCTGGCTGGCTTCATTTCACCACCCATTCCCCATCCCCATTTGCTTTTGATCTCCCATTTCATTATCTATACCCATTCCATTAAATATCTACCCCCCAGCTTTGTGCTGCTGTCCCTCAACCCATCTCTCATATACCTCAACCTAGAGCAAGGATAAAAGCCTGCTCTGGCTCACATGCCCTGTAGCAGCAATGTGACAGAGCACTTTTGGTGCCTGTCACTTTATGGGCTTTGACTGGCAGCAGGGTATCCAGCAGGTGTAGGTCAGCCCTTAGAGGTGGTCACATGGGCTGGTGAGGGCCATGTGATTGGAGGAGAGCGCTGAGTGGACTCCATTTTAGCTACGCCCTCAAGGCTGACTCAGTAGTCAGCTGCTGGCAGAATAACACCCAACTGGGTGGCTGCTCAGGAACACCTTGGAGGGAAGGGCAGGAGCTATGGAGATGGCAAGAAGCTCCTGGTCCTGGGTATGACTTGAACTGCACCCTGCTGAGGAAGGATGGCCTGGTGAGGCTACTTGTGGCAGGGCAGCTTCCCAGAAATGCCAGGCCAGTTTCCTTCTCAGTGAAAGGTGGGTAGGGGTGCCTTATAACCCTAGCCCTTACTACTCAGTGGTATCAGAACAGACAGTGGGGCCAGGCATGCTGAGGGAAAGGCACCTGAGTCCCTGGGGGTGTAAGACCCCAAGACCCAGGAAGGGAACAAACAGTTAGCTTCAGTGAGCAGGGTAGAAAGTGGCCCCAGGAAGGGGCATAGAGTTCCCCGGTGAGGGGGTAGCCCTAGAAAGGGGGGCAGAAAGAGCCTAGTACCTGGTGAGGGGCTAGTGGCTAGAGTTGGCCTAATGTTAGATGCAAGGACTGTCACCCATAGAGTAGGCAGCAGGAGGCACCTGAAGGGCTGCAGGGATTACCCAGAGTGGAAGTAGGTAAGCCTGATGGCCCAATGGGGCTGCTCAAGAGGAGCAGGGCAAGTTGGTAGTGGCCCAGTGAGGGGGAAGAGTGTATGTGTATTGTGTGAGAGGCCCAGCAAGGGGCAGAGTTTTGCCCAGCTTCTGGCTCGAGCAACTAATAAATTTGGATGCCCTCTGTGAAGCATGAGACACAGAAAGGGGTGGTTGGTTATGTGTGTAGACTCCATGGCATTGGGGCACTAAATGAGCAGCCTCCCACTTATTTCATTTTGTATTAGTGTACAGCAAGTTGTGGCAGATGAGACAGGGAGGACTGCCCTAGACAGAAGGGTGGGCCAGCACTGTGACTGGCCACATGATCTTCCCTCTGTCACAGGTAACCTTCCTTCTAGTAGCAAGTCACAGCTGTGCAGGTGGGGGACAGTCAGAGAAGGTTTTTAGCTAAGGTGCAACTGCTCCAGACTCAAGCTAGTGTGGTGCAGAGGTGATCAGAGCATAAAGGCAATCCCTTCTCCTATGTTTCTCAGCCCTATACCAATGCCCAGGTGCCAGATAGCAACTCTGCTTCAAAAGCTGACTCAAATTACAATGAGAAAGGTAGACAAATTCTCTTGCTGCCTCCTGTAGATCCTCTAAAGAAAATGCAACACATCCAGTAACACAGCCTTTGACCAAAATTAAAAATTAGCTCACAAAAAGAGGAAACTTAGAAGTATCTGTAAGGGCACCAAGTTAATCTGAAAAAAGAATAATTAATGTATATCTTAATAAAACATCCATAGTTAGTGGACAAGTGGCTCTGGGAACAGATAATAGAGCACAATTTTTTACATGTGGATAGCTCATTTAAATCTAGCTCAGGCTAGCAAAGAGAAAAAAATTAATACCAGCCAGTTTTTTCTGGTGGCCTAAATGATATTTATTTTCTTAGGTCACGTCTGTTCCCATTGGACAGGTATCTATAGTAAAAGGAATACTTACAAAACTGGAATGAATTGACACTGATTTTGGCAGCCAAAACAGAAAAGCAGGATATTCATGTATATAGTGGATTATCCTCTCAACAGTTCAAATGAGGACTGAAGCACATTTGCAGGGTGCTCTGATGGATGTATGCATTTCTAGGGCATTTGTTGAACTGAGGTGGTGAGTAAAGAAAAAACTTGTCACTTTTCGCCATTACAGCATTAACACAGATCATTTGAAATATGCTGTTTTATAAATGACACCATGAGTCTGAAGGACAGCAAAGGAGTAGACCCCTGAATTTACTATCACTGATTGTTGTTTTCCCTTGTGGAGAAGCTACTCTAAAACCCTGCACAGAGCATAAACAGACAAGCTGCTTTTCTCTTCTATTTTTGGACTGTGCCATGTCTCTAAAGAATTTCAATTTCCTGTTCAGTGGCAACTAAACAAAATGACTGCAGTACACATAAAGACCACTTGGGAATTGCTTTGAAACAGCTTCCCTTCCCACATTCCTTTTGTGCAACACAATATAAATCTGCTGCAGCAAACAGGCTTGCATGCATTTCTATTCTCTAACTACATCTTAGCCAAATAGTCTCAGTAACTTTAACATCTATCTTGCACTGGGAACAAGACCAAATGAACATGTGGAAAGCACAGCCTCTTAGATTTAATATTTAAAGTTTGGGTTTATATACAAATTAGATAGTGTTGCCCTATATTCAGCTCCCACTTTCCCTGTTCCTACCAGTGTTCTCTGCTGATATGAAATAGGAATTAGCTTCCCGGTGATGGACAAATCAGGAATGTGAAATCTGGCTATGTTCTACATTAAAAACAAACATACACACCAGTCCTGGAATAGAGGAGGACACAAACAATATGCTGCCAACGCCTTTGAGAAATCTCAGGCCACACTCCAGTGCCCAACTGCCAGGAGACTACTCTGTCCCAAGAATGGCCTCTATATAAAAGGTAAAAAGCTAAGAGCAAACTCTACTGCAATACCCTTTTTTAAAGGACTGCATCATAATGACAAAATAAAAAAACCTTATAATACACCTGTTCTTCCTAAGATCAAAAAGGCTGCTACGAAAAATCACTAGTAAACCTATCCACAGCAACAGCATCAGGTGACTCCCACCATAACAACATTGTAAAAAATTATACCAGAACCTTCTTAGTAAACTTGTTTATTGCAAACTTTCATTTAAAAGTAGGGTGAGCATATGTCCCAGATTGACTGGGACAGTACCAGATTTCAGAGGTTGGTCCCAGCTGGCTGGTGAAAATTAAAACAAGTGTCTGAGGCACAAGTTGTGAAAGAGGAAACCCTACCACAGACCAAAATTTCCCTAATAGGTTATCTTGGTTAGTTGAATAACCTAACCATTACCAGTGGTGCCCTGCCCCCACCTTTGCTTGCAGGAGGAGTGGAGGGAAGAGGGGAGGATGACAATGATGGACAACATCCTGGATTTCATATTGCCCCATATGGTCACCCTATTAAAAAAGCCATTCCCCTGACTGAATTATGATGAAGCCAAACCACTGTAAAATCTGGGTAAGATCTGAATAAAAAGCCCTTACATGAAGATGAAGAAGACTCATTTGCTATCTTCAGTGTTCCAGCAGTTTTATGCTCACAGGTCCTGATTCAAATCCCATTGGAATCAGTTGAAATCATTCCAAGAGATTCTCGAACAGACCATTAATGAAGCTTTGCTCCAGTCTAAGTAAGTTCCTCTATAGCAGTGGTACTCAACCTTTTTGGCTGATGGGCTAGTTGGACAGTGCCCAGGCCATCTGTGGGCCAGATCTGCCTGGGTCCCAATCCAGCACAGGGCAGTCACAGCAGGGCCCCATCCAGCCAATGGAGGGGGCACCCTGGCTCCAACCTGGGCCTGCAAGAGGATGGAGGGGGGCCCAGACTTGCAGGGGGAAGGGGGCTTGAGCTGGCCCCAAGCCAGCCCCAGAGGGAAAGGGGGCATGGACCAACCCCATCCAGCCTGGAGATAGGGACATAGCTAGCCTCATCCAGCCACAGGGGTGGGGAAGAGATTGTGTGACCTGGCCCCAACCTGCTGTGCAGGGCTCAGTGTTTGGGAATTTGGTAGCTGGGGAGGGTGGCCATATCTATTGTCACTGCTCCCCTGCTGCCAAATATGCTATGGAAAGCCCATAATCATGACCCCAGGCTCCCCCAACAGCAGCAGTCTTTGCTCCCATGGCTGAGAGTCCCATCAGTTGATTGGAGCTCCCAGACCCGGGGGCATACTGTGTGCTCCTGCAGTTGAAAGCTCCAAAAAGCTGATGGAGCTCCAAGCCATGGGAGATCATGGTACCTCACTGTGGCTGGGAGCTCCAATCAGCTTCAATGATTGGGAACTCGGTCAGCTGACTGGGACTCCCAGCTAGGGGAGCTTATTGTTGTGGCAGCTGAAAAGTATGTCGGTGTGATAAAAGTGCTTGCTGAAGGCTCTATGAAGATTAGACCAAGTGTTTTTCTGTGTTTGTTTAGATATTAAGCTATAAGTTGTTGCTAAAAGCCTAATGATAGTTTAAGATGTAGTGAAGCCTTGTATAAAGTAAGGCCTAGTAAATTTAGCAAAGCCTAGAAGTAGTGAGGCCCTGTGGCGCAGTTAAAATCACCTTATCAAAGGAATGCAAGGCTTGTACTGCTATTGGTTAGTCTAAGGACAGTTGAACAAAAGGGAATCTAAGTGGTCGTATGTTATCAGTGTCCTTCAGAAGCTATAAATTAGCCAGAATATTTGGAAACCATTCAGAAGGAAGATGCAGCTCTGTGAAAAGGATTAGTTAGCTGCTGCCTGGATCAGTGGGCCCGTGGACCTCGAGGAGCCCAAGAACTGCATTCCAGAGTCCTTCCCGGTACCCCTCAGACAGCGTTGTTTGGGGATGTCTGACCTCGCTGAACTTTGTGGAAAGAAAAGCTTACTGTGTATCAGGCATCAGAGGGACTGCTGATAAGTTGCTGATGCAAATTACTTTTGTTTGTCTTGTTAGTATGCGTAGTTGTGTTTTTGTTAAGTCAATAAATCTTTCTTACCTTTCTACCCCTGACCACATTCTCAATCCAAAACCTCCGCAGGTGGCCAGGACATAAATTGGTGTCACGAACAGGATTGAGAGGCTCTGGTCTGGAGAGAAAGGTCGGAATGGGGGGAGTTGCATGGGCTCCGTTAGTGACTTTGCTTAAGAAGGTG
>NW_017729033.1:98770101-98774729 GCF_001723915.1 Gavialis gangeticus | reverse complement strand
ATTGGGCTAGGTTTGCTGCTGCTGCCCAGGGTAAACCCAGGAAGGGATGCCTGTCATGGCTGCTGGCCATATGCCTGCAGTTAGGGGCTGAAGAGAAAGCCTAGCTCCGGGAAGAGGTCACCCGGCTGAGTAAGGAGTTAGAAGATGTGAGAGATTCCAACACCGCGGCGTGCGAGGCAACGTGAGCTGTGCAGAGCTGCTTGGAAACATTAGAATGGAGGGAAGGAAAAATTATGATCATACACGTGGCTGCTTCCTCCCAGAAGAGGGTGCAGTTAGCACAGGCTGTGGAGCCATCCTCCCACAAGTGTCTGTATAGAGATAAACCAGAAGTTGAGCTCTGGGAAGATCCAAGTGATAAGACTGATGGTGAGGAGGAGATTGATGATGAGCCTGGTGCTGAAACACCCCCATATGTTTCTGCCCAGAGGGAGGAACCTAGCCAGGCCTTCCCCACCCCAAGGGAGAAACTCAGCCAAGTTTTTCCCATGGTAATAACTCATTCAAGGCCGCAAGGAGAGAATCCCCAAACAGAGCTGCATTCCTTTACCCTTGCGGAGATTAAAAGTATTCAAAAACAGCAGAAGTCCAAGCCGGAAAAGCCAGTAATAGACTGGCTAGTTCAAATGCAGAAGCCAAAGCTTACCAAGCTAATGAAAATTGCCAAGGCCATGGCAGTAGCCTCAGTAAATGATAAACCCCCGACCACCCCCGAATTGTTGAGAAAAGCTAGGAAAGGCTGGCTCAAGACTCTGCAAGCAAAAATATGGAAAGACTTGTTAGCTGCCTGTTTCAATAAAGTGCAAATCAATAGTCTGCCATCCAACGTCTTGAGAGGGCTGGAGGCTAAACACTGTACCAAAGGGGCAAGACCAAAAGCAGAGCCTTCTGCACCACCAACTGTGTCACTGGAGAGATTCTCTGCCCTAAGGGCAGAACTGTCAACATTTTCCCAGGAACCTGCAGGGCTGCCAGCCTTTACCCCACCTGATCACATGGCCTAGAGAGTCAGGCTGGCCCAACCCCCCAAAAAAGGAGCCACAATGGGGGCAGTGGTGGGCCTGAGACCAGTATCTTATTAATTATTATTATTAATTATTAATAGTATTAATATTGGCCCCTTAATTTGGATACCTGTACAGATTCAATTCAGTAAAAGTAAAAAGTCAATTGATATGCTATTGAACACTGGTGCCCAGATTTGCATTTTAAATTCCGCAGATTAGAAGGGGAAGAAAGGAACCCCTTATTAAGTAATTAGAGTCGGAGGCACCAGACGACCAGGACATCTGGCCTGAGCAAACTTTGCGTTACCTAATGGCTCTAAGGTAACAGCGACAGCAGTAATACTTAAAGGGGGACCAAGCTTACTGGGACTTTGTGTACTAAGAGGACAGTGGTTTGACCTTGAACAAGACAATTGGCAGTTTGGGTGCACAATGCCTCACCAAGAAACAGAAGAAACCACTATAACAGCTGTAACTCGAAGTACCATGATCCCACTAACCCTGCCTCCCAAGAAAGGAGTCCACAGACCCCAGTATCAAACTCCCCCTGAGGACACCCAACCTATCCAGTATATCATAAGTCAGCAGTTAGAAGACGGGACTATTATCCGAACCCACTCTCCATATAACAATCCAGTGTGGCCAGTGTGCAAGTCAAATCGAGGGTGGCAACTGACTATTGACTTTTGAGCTTTGAATGCTAATAGTGACCCCTTAACAGTTGCTGTCCCATCACTACCAGCCTTGACAGAAAGCATCCAGAGTAATAAGCCTGCATGGACAGGATCCATTAATATCAAAGACATGTTGCGACAGTACGTGTTTGTAGCTGTAGAAGTTATCATAAAGATAATGTTCACCTGCACCTCAGTGAGAGCTACAGCCCAAGACACTTGTGCAGCACTGGAAACTTTGCTAGCTGTGTATCTACCACCTATAAAACTACAGAGTGATAATAGCCCTCACTTCCGCAATCATCTTGTGTATGACTGGACTGCAAAACATAGCATGTTATGGACATATCATATCCCATATCATTCACAGTCTAATGGATTGGTAGAGCGAGCGAATGGCATCCTCAAATGCAATTTGCGGTTGGCCACTGGCCTGGCTCTTAAAGACTGGGACTTGCATCTGGATTGAGCTATCAATTGGGCCAATAACTGACCCTGTCTAGGAGGTAGTCCCATGCAACAGGCCTTTGGATTAGGTAGTCCCCGTGAGCTGGCAGGAGAGCAATATAGGGATAGTGACCTGGGAAAGCTCCAGGCAGGAGATTGGGTAGTAGTGAAGCATCCTCAGGGAGATAAATGGGAGGGGACACTATTAGCCAAAGGTATGCATAATACATGGTGGGTATTTAAATCAGATTCACCTAACAGGAGCCAAGCTCCTTGTTGTCTTGTTCCTACTGATTGAATCTGTCCACAAGTACAGCCATAACCATTCCTAATTGAGCCTGCCACTGAAGACAAGCCCTGCTCTGTCAGCAGTCTGAATCGACTGGCACCATAAAGTGGTGGACTGTTATGAATGTACTCTTTTTATTAATGCCTTATTATGTTTCCTGGGTAAAGCATGTATACTATCCTTCTTATTACCCAGATATTAATGAACTTGCTCCTGAAGACCTCAAAGAGTGGCCTGACCCTGAAGAGCATCCCCTGGAAATGTGTTCAGATGACCTTCACATAGTCCAGCTGCAGTATACATACTAGAAGAAACCCGCCACCCCAGAGCAAGTGAAGTCCTAGTTGCTGAGTAAAATAAACAAGATAGTTGACTAGCAAAATAGTAACTGTCAGTGCACCTGTGGCACCAGTTATTATCTTAGATTCATTCCCTACCTGAAGGCTGAAATGGCTGACTGTGGGAGAGGAGGTGATTGTTGTAGCTCTGCTCATTTAAGAATTTGTTGTTACATAGTTCCTGAGGGGAACCCCATTGAGCTCAACGCCCCTAAGTTTGTGTCCCCAGTAGTGCATTCTGCATCTGTTCAGCCTCTCGAGCCATTGTGTTTATGGGAGAATTTTCCCCCTCCCATTCCTATGACTAACAACACTCTCCAGTGGTAGTGTGAGGCCCACCAGATAAGAGAGCGCATTACAGGTTAGAACAAAGTTATTACTTAGTTTGTGAATCATACCTATAAAAAGGCATGGTGGAATGGTACCCACTTTAATACAACCAGAAGGAGGCTGTATCCACAAGTCTCCACCACTTATCCTCATCCTTTCATACCAGTGGGGCTCCTAAAGCAAATCAGTGCTATGATTCTGCCAGGATAATGCCATTTCATTAACCCAATACAGCATTGTCCCCATAAGTGACAGTGAGAACTCTTTCGCTCTCTGGGAGGTGAAGCATGACTATAGGCTCCCCAAGAAGGAAGGATAAATGTGACTTGTGAAAAAACAAGGTGTTCACTATTATCTCTGGCTGTTCCCCCATGAGAGGCCCCAACACCACAGGTGTATAACTCCACACCCTGGTGGAGGTCACAAGTTAAAATCCCAACCCTCCTAAATGCTTCGTTGTTCACTGCCCAAGTATTGTTCAGACCAGAACAATGGCATGTCCGAGCTACTTTTCCAAACTGTTCAGCAGGAGCCCGGGTAGCTGAAGGGTTGCTTAGATGGGAATAGCCAGTCATTTTCCATTCCATAAGTGCACTTAAGTCCCGCAAACAAAGAGATTCTCCAGGTTATCTTTGGGACAGACTTAACTCAGCTATGAATGTATGAAACTTGGATAAATCCCAGAAAAACACCGAAGGAGTAGCCAATCTCCAACAGTGGTAGAGCTGCTCACTAGAGGAAGCATGCTCGAAGAAAAAACATTAAAGCACACTGATGAATTGCTAACTGATGTAGAATTAGAGACAGCCCATCTTGCCCAGGTCATGATGGACACTGCTTTTAAAGCAGACAAAAATCAAACTTGAAGTACTGCTTGTGCACAAGTCCAGTTATCATTGAATATGCAATTTTCCAAGGTAATAAACAATGTTAAAAATAGAGAATGGCCCCCTGGCTTAGAGCATCATGGGATGCCTGCAACATTTAAAGAAAGATACCCCTATCAAAGTACCTGGGTTACCACTTGAAAAGGCTGTAATAAAGGAAAATGTTCATTCCTGGTGCAGGGGGTAAAGAGGGAAACTGAACTACTACTTATTTGCTAAACACGGGGCTAGGAGAAGGGTGCCTTTGGGACTGGAATTTGCATCGCCCCTTATGGGAAATAGTTACCCTGATGGCCCTCAGTATGTGGCACAGTCCCCCTGGGTTCAAATTAGTAGCAGCTTAATTGGATTAGAAACCCTAGGGAGAGGCTGGCCTCTCAGCCCACCTAACATGACCTGCATATACGAGTTACCTAATGTGTCATATATAACAATACGGAAACCTGTATGTTGGGAGGGACCAAGTCGTTTGCTGCGTGAAAATTGTACCGCCTAAACTTTGTGTAATTCGTGTTGCTTAGGAGCTAAAAGTGGAGCCGTTGCTCTACTGCAGTTAAGTAACCATACTATTGTCCTAAAATGGCCAGAAATTTCCTCTGAAATTATCTCTCTCAACTTCACAATACCCACTTCATGGGTATCAGATGTAGACATGC
>NW_017729033.1:98764736-98765101 GCF_001723915.1 Gavialis gangeticus | reverse complement strand
GTTAAGTAACCATACTATTGTCCTAAAATGGCCAGAAATTTCCTCTGAAATTATCTCTCTCAACTTCACAATACCCACTTCATGGGTATCAGATGTAGACATGCCACGGTTAGAAAACTGGAATAATGTGAAAAATAAGCTGCAAAGCCTTGAGGCAAAGGCTCGGCAAGGCATTCAGTTGGCTCTCCTTGCTCGAGAGGGTGGGTGAATCATCAGTATGACTGTCAACGTGCCTAAGCCATGTAAATGATATAATGTAATCTGTGCTATTCATGTATCACCAAGTGTCACCTAAACTACGTGTTTAACCATCTTGAGCATCATAATATTCTGCATTGCCCTAGTGGCAACCGCTAAATGGTGTT
>NW_017729033.1:98757117-98764725 GCF_001723915.1 Gavialis gangeticus | reverse complement strand
CCTCGCTGAACTTTGTGGAAAGAAAAGCTTGCTGTGTATCAGGCATCAAAGGGACTGCTGATAAGTTGCCGACGCAAATTGTTTTTGTCTGTCATTGTTTGTCCTGTTACTATGCGTAGTTGTGTTTTTGTTAAGTCAATAAATCTTTCTTACCTTTCTACCCCTGACCACACTCTTAATCCAAAACCTCCGCAGGCAGCTGGGACAATTGTACTCTGGGAGCTGGGGGCCCTGACCTATGCTCCCAGCCTCAGAAGCACACAGGAGTCTACTCCAGAGGGTGGGAGTACTGGCCATACGTTCAATTAAAGGTGCAATAGGAACCAGACACAAAGTTATTACACATGTTTTGTATAATAACTTTGTTGCACATTCCTGCTTTTATCATGCCATTAATGTGTGGCCAGGCCACTACTTAAGAGGCGATTAACCAGTTAATCACTTCTTAAGTGTAACACCCATCAAGGGCCTGTGTGATACAAGATATTGGTCTAGATAAACCCATGGTCTGCCTCAGTATAGAACTTCTTATGTTGATGTATTCTACATGTGTTCAATAAGTAAAAAAACCCCACAAACAACCCCCCTCCATCAGTCTCATTCAAAAAGAAAGGTCTATTTGAAGTACTACCATAGTGTGGGGAGAGAAAAAGCTGTTTTTAGTACATGGCTTCTGCTCTGCTTTTGTCTTACATCCCTGGGCCAGTCAGAGACCAAGGCAACCATCTCTGCAACTGGTAATAACATTTGCTGGCTTTGACATAGCACCTTTTATCAAAAGATCTCAACGTAATTTACAAAACAGGTTAGTGTCATCATTCCCATTTTACAAATGTGGGAAACTGGGAACAGAGGCAAAGTCTCTTACCTTATTTATAGCGTTTTCAGTGTTCTATGCAGCACTACTCAGGCATCAAGCTGCCAACTGTTAGTATCCAGGACACTGTGAAATATGCCCTTAATCCATAACAATACTTCAGAAATGAGCACTGTCCTGAGAAAATAAATATAAGCGCATGCATCTGGTATCTATATTGATATATACCCAGCATATTGCAGTGTTTGAGAATGTTTTTGAGCACTAAAGTGTGAGTGAAACTTAATGCAGATTTTGAAAGAGAAACAGAGTGAATGACATTAGATCATGAGGGAGAGTGAGGTATTTCTAAGAAGCTATGTATGTATAACTAAGGCAAACTTTGGGTAATTCAATGTGCAGAACAGTTAGAAAAATCAGTTGCCTCTTGAACGTATTGGGAAGTTATATCACATTTATTAAGACACATCTTCTCATTATGCTGGTCAGCTCCACAAGGGGACTGCAATCATCAAGATGAACAGTTTTGTACTTTGAACCTCAGGAGAATCTGTTACTGGCTTACCATTGAACTAATTAAATCAAGTTAACACAGAAACAAATCCTAGTGCCCCCAGAATGATAACATGCCTACCAGTGAAATCAAGTCATTGTCAGCTCTGATCACATGGTTAAATGTCAGTTTCTAAAAGCAATTGAAATGCAGAACTAAAAGAGTGGAATAAAATACATGTATTATCACAGGAGACCTGAACCTGGTAATTTTAATGAGGACTAATGTAGTCATTTAAAGAGAGAACTCTCAAAGTAACTACTGATGGTCTATACAGCTACAATAATCCATTGATCCATTATGTTAGAGGTTGTGATTTACAAGCATTCTGGATCTGACCTGTATCAATGCCTGAGTCTGAGCTGAACAGGGGTGTCACAGAGCTACCAAACTTTGCCTTTTATCAGGGTGCAGGGGGTGAAATAGTGTGCTGACTACAGAGCACTTTGACACACCACTAGCTTCATAGTAGATGCCTACAATCAGGGGAAATCAGGGCTGGTTCACATAAAGCTACCAAAGCTAGAACTACACTGGGGGACTCCTGAGTCACAGGGCTGTCAGCCCACCTCAGACAGATTTTGTTCACAAAGGCTACATACAGACAGTCAAAAAGCCTGAGGCTGAATCAATTCAATCTTTGCAGGTTAGTCTAAGCTGCACAGATTAAATTGAAACAGAAATGAACAGACATTTACCTTTGATTCAGGAAATGCAGCTACATGCCTGCAGTGGCACAGACCAAAAGTCAGGGGGTGCTAGAACACAGCCCTTTGATTGCAGTTCACTTCCTCTTCCTGCTGCCCCTGAGGTCTCTGGGGTTTGCAGTCCAGAATTAAAGCAGCAGGACTCTGCAGAGTTGTTCATCTCTTCCTCTTCCTGCTTCCAGGTGCTTCTGGGATTTGTAGTCCATAGTTGCAGCCAGCAGTAAGTTTGAGAGGGGGAAGAGGTGTTTAACCTCCCCTCTCTAGCCCCAAACCAGGTTTTCCTGGAGGGGCAGTCCCCTCCACGCCTTACAGATTGGGCTGCATCCCCAGCTGGGTTTGCCACCCCACAACCCTTTGTTAGCCAGCCCTCACTGTTCCAGCTAGGGAGCAGAGGGGCACAGCCAGCCCTGTTCTCTGGACCAGACAGCACAGTACAGCACAGGGCTGGAAAGCATGCTGGGATACTGGGGGACTGTGATTTAATTTGAACCAGGAAGGGGCCTGGGACAGACATTTCATAAACTGGTTTGGGTCAAATCAGTTAGGTCTGATACTACATTCAACCAGGTTTATCTTAAACCAGTTTCAGCCATTTTGAAACTGGTTTATGTGCACTGAACTTCTGTTCTGTTACAAGTTTAAACCAGTTTCCAATCACTTAAACCATTTTATGTGTAACTTCTGTCCCTAGCCGTGAAGTTTAATGCTTTAATACTGAGAAATATGGAAAAATTCCTGGCACACTGGGGTTTATGGTAGTAGTTTGAATACCTCCTTTGTTCACATCTATCAAAGCCTGTGCTAGCACACATTCTTTACTATTCACCAGTGTCCCTAACCATACAAACATCTCAGTTCTGGGTACAATAGCTATTGACCCATCCCACTTCAACACAATTGAATACTCCTGCAAGCTGCAACAGCAAAGGAGTCTGAGACATCTAATGCGATGAGAAGGAAGCTTGGATCTCATAGCTTGTGGTTGCCGGAAGCAGTCAAATGGCTTTACAGGAAGGAATCAGAAGAGCTTGAACCTGCCTTGGCTGTGCCACTGCTCCCAATTAGATGTAACAACAGTACACAAGCCAGGAGGAGGAAGACTAGCATCCTCAATATGGAGGCGCTGTCGTTGCTTATACTCAAGTAACTGTCACTGTTGCCCTGACTTTCCACATAAACAATATAAAAAACACCACCCAAATGCAGCAAGCTTGCTACTACAGTCGAGCAGAATGCTGATCAGGAGACTAATTCCAAGGAGATCCATGTTCCCCATTGGAGAACAAGGGCTCCACATTTCTTTGAAACATTACTTTGAATAATACAGCAAATATATTAAATGAAATATTCAGTTCTCATTGCTCTAGTAAATTGGTTTCATAGACATCTTTTTCTATGATTTCTACAGCAGTTAAACTTCAGGAAATACTAACTACGTAATATGAATTAGAAGTAAGGGTAGGAAAGAATTCACAAGGATTTTTTTGTTTGGCTTTGCCTTACTTCTGGCACAGATGGCTTTGGATTATGGTTCACAGGTTGAATTTACTTTTAGCTTGGAGGTACTCTTATGCTAAACAAATATATAAAAACTTATTTTTGAGAAATTTACTATAGGTTTTCTTTGGGGGGTGGGGGAAAGAGATGAGGGGAAGAGAATCCTGCTAGTTAAAATTAACACTGCTGGTCAGAATTTTTATAAAGTGCTTCCTCAGTACCCCAAGCAAAAAATAAAGCTATTCCCAGTTTTAGCGGCTGCTTTGCAGAAATCAGTGGATGGGGATCAGGAATATTAATTTCTTACATTACACATTCCATGGAAACCATTAATATATTTAAGCCAAAGAAAAACAGCCAGAGTATTTCTGGTGCCTTTGTATATTAATTCAATAGTTGATAGGTCCATACCCTCTTTGAGAACATATGGATCTCTTTCTGTATATCAGCTTGCTTATTAAACTATATATTCAGTTATTAAATTCCAGACACACAAAAGAGGAAAGAAAATGTGTTCTTCTTTTTTGGTGGTATGAAAAAAATTGAGTAAGATTCCTATTAAGCCTTTAATTGAACATCTGGCTTTAATTAAATTATAATAGTCTTTCCTAGGACAATGGCAATTTGCAAATTTAGACTAATGGTTAATTGGCCAGATTTATTAATTGGGAATATGTTGAGAGTGGACATTTATAAACCTTATTCTTCAGAAAACTTTGCATACAGATTTGGATTGGGGTTGTGTAGACTCAATCCAAGTGACAGGGAGGGATTTCTCTGTTCTGCTCTCTAGCATTTTCAGTTATGATAGTCCTGGGAATTGGTTTGAGCAATAGAACTTACTGGATGTATATACACAAGATGCTGACTGTGTAGTCATTACTGCACAGTCATTTAGTACTTGTATAAACAAGTACTAAATGACTGCACAGTAACCAGACTTACTGTGCAGCAGCATCACCAAATGGCTTTTTTGTGACGCTGACTGTGCAGTAGCTCAAGACTACTGCCCAGCAGCGTTGCATCATGCTTTTGTCACATGATGCTACTGCGCAATAGTCATAAGCTACTATGCAGTCAATGTCTCATGTAGACGCGGACACAGACAACCATAATATCCTCCTCTCTCTCCTCAAATTTCTCCTTGAATTTTAGTTAGAACAAAAAATCAACATAATGGAAACACACACTTTACTTAAAAAGTAAATATTTATTTGAACAGAATTTAAAAGAAACCCATACATGACAACTGTAATCAGAGCTTTGAAAAGTTTCAGATGGAGTTGGCGTATTTCCTTCCTTTCCCTTGCATAATAAAACTACAGCTATGTAAATTCTAACTGTCACTTGACAGAAAACATTAATAATTAACTTGATTGCAACCCATATGTCACATATCAATAAAGATGCCTACACTTACTGGGTTTTAAAGCAGTGAAGTTCTGGTTTCATTGATGTCAATGGGAGTGTTTTCTCACTGACTGCAAATGGACCAAGATTTCACCTTATGGTTTTTCTCCTGCACCTACTTTAAGTCTTAGCTACTCAGTACTAGATTCTGTATTCAGGTTGTATATGCATCAGCAAACCATAGACCTCAATTATGGTTATACTCTATCCAGCTCTTAAATGATAACCAGGGATCTGGGTTTTCCATTTGCTGTGGAATAGTGCAAATTTTCTTCTTTAAAGGAGGAAAGTGAAGGAACCTGCAGGCTTCCCCTTGTAGGCTGGCAGAGTTCCAGCCTGCAAGGCTGCCTGGGGCTGGGGGAAGTGGGACGCTGGGGGTGCCACATGTATGTGCACATGCACACACACAGCAGTGGAGTGTAAGTCATGAAGCTCTCTCCAGGTAAGTCTAAGGAGGTGAGGTGGGAGAGGATACAGTCGATGTATCAGGAGGGGGCACAGGTGACATGTCAGGGGGGACAGGCAGCACAGGCCACATGACAGGGCCAAAATGTAATGTTGCAGGAGGGGGCATGTTCCCCCTGAGATTTCTGTGCCCACAGTGGGGACTTACGTGTGGGCTGCAGCCTGGCTGGACCAGCTCCAGAGGAGCCACCTCTTTTGCCCAAAAGGCAGGACTCAGTGCAGGAAGGAGCACCATGCCACCATGGCCACCAAGGTGAGGTGCCTCCTGCCTATGCAGGAGCAGCGAGGGGGGCACAACTTCACACCACCACTGGTGTTGCACCTCACATTGGTGGCCATGGCAGCACAGTGCTCCCTTCCAAGCTGGGACCCACCCACTAGGTCATGGAGGCAGCTCCTGCCTGGAGCTGGTCCAGAGTAGCTGCAGATTAGCTATCCAATGTGGGCACAGAAATCTGCGGGGGGACACATGCACCCCCACCCTCCCTATGCATTGCCTGTACCCCCTCTGTCCCCACAATGCATTGCCTGTGCCCCTCTCTTGCATTGTCTGTTCCCACATCACCCCCCTTCCTCACACACTGGAGGGCTGGGGTCTGCAGATGGGGGTGCAGCAAGTTAGGAGTGAGGGGCCCTAGCAGGGCTGTGGGGACTGTGGGTTGGGCCCACATCCTGGTGAGTGATGGAGGCAGGGGATGATTTGATTTTTCATGATAAAAAAACCAAAATCATATGCCAAAACATATGGGCATTTAGAATGTATTTAATTATAATGATTGAGGCAGTGTTAGGCTTCTGACTTGCTTTAAAATTGTAAGTACACTAAAATCCCTGTTATCTGGCATGAGTGGGGAACATCAGGTACTGGTTATGTAAAAATTCCAGTTATCTGAGGCAGATAATACGGAGCGGGGAGTTGGGGGGGAGGGTGGCAGCTGGAGGCAGAGCAGAGGGGTGGGTGGCCATACACTGAGTGGCGGCAGCACAGGGTGGTGGGCAGCAGCCATGTGCGAGCTTCTCCCCTCCCCTCTGCCCCTGGGCCGACCGACTGGAAATTCCAGTTAATAGAGTATTCTGGCACGTAGAATGCCAGATAACAGGAATTTTACTGTATGTCAATAACACATTGTGTTCAACTAATACCTATATATATGGGGCATTTCATTTTAATTCTGGAAAAATGCAGATTTTCAGGGTTTTAATTGGAAAATTTGGGATTTTTAAACAGAAAAAACTAGGATCCCTGATGATAATGAACTTGCTCTAGTCACTGATGTCAGTGATTTCCAGAGAGAGGTAATCAGGTGTGTTAGTCTGAAGACAAGAAGAAGGAATAGTAGATTTGCATTTTATAATCTATGGTTAAGTTGTAGACTATAAATTATAGGGTAACAAAATCAGAGATGCATAACCATTAGTAAGCAGCATTTTACTTTAGCTGATGAAGTAAACTGCTGCTTACAAAAGCTAATGCATTTCTGATTTAGTCAATCTGTCTAGTGTCAGATGCCCCCTAGTAATTTCACACACTTACCCATGCTCCCTGGCCTCCCTTACTTCCTATCTGTTGTCTGCTGTGACTTGATCCTAAGGTTTTTTAACTGGGGAGGCTACCTCCAGAGGCCAGGGTCACCTCTTCCTGAGTGTCTTTTCCTTTTTGTAGAGTCCTCGGGGCTCCACTGTCCCAAACTCTATGAGGTGTGTTTCCCCTTTAAAACTGCCCTAGTTATGCCTTAGGGTCTATAATCATGGCTTCTGTGTCACTCAGTATTTAGCTGGGGGTGCAGGGGGGCAGGCCCTGGTTTTGCACCTGGGCCCTCAAGCTTTGAACCTTTGGTGGGGCTTCTGCCTTCCTGACTTCAGCCCCTTTTCTCCAGATGTTCCACTTCCCAGCCCAGAGCCACTGTCCTGGATGTCAGCTCTGGGGTGCTGGCCTTGGTCTCACCATCTTGAGCTCTAGGCCCCTGGTTTCTTGTGGCAGCCCCTTGGGTCTCTGACCTTGGCTAGATGGCTTGGGCACTGTTCTGCCCCAGGGGTCCCTGACCCTGGCACACAAACTTTATACTAGATGCCTCCCAGGCACCCTTGTAGCCTCCATACTACCCCTATAAGCACAACCTAGTCCTCCAGTCTTAAAATTTAAGCATAACAGAAATACA
>NW_017729033.1:98751713-98752117 GCF_001723915.1 Gavialis gangeticus | reverse complement strand
TTTCTCCAGATGTTCCACTTCCCAGCCCAGAGCCACTGTCCTGGATGTCAGCTCTGGGGTGCTGGCCTTGGTCTCACCATCTTGAGCTCTAGGCCCCTGGTTTCTTGTGGCAGCCCCTTGGGTCTCTGACCTTGGCTAGATGGCTTGGGCACTGTTCTGCCCCAGGGGTCCCTGACCCTGGCACACAAACTTTATACTAGATGCCTCCCAGGCACCCTTGTAGCCTCCATACTACCCCTATAAGCACAACCTAGTCCTCCAGTCTTAAAATTTAAGCATAACAGAAATACAAGCAAACCATTTCCAACTAAAATTCTCCCTTATTCCAGGCCAATAGTCCACCACCAACTATAAGGGGGAAGGAACCTTCATAGAATCATAGAATCATAGAAGTAGGGTTGGAA
>NW_017729033.1:98749621-98751702 GCF_001723915.1 Gavialis gangeticus | reverse complement strand
ACCCCAGCTAGCTCCCTCAGCACCCTGGGGTGGAGAGCACCTTTCCCCATCTGTCTCACTCTCTTGGATATCCATGGGCCTATTTCCCGAGCCATCTTTCCTGGGAGCGCCTCACCCTGCAGCATGCAAGCCCAGACTGCGTCCTCTGCCTCAGGTCCTCCGTTTATATGCCTCACAGTACTGCCCCTTTCTGTCATGTGGCTCCCAAGCCACACACAGCAGTTTCTCCCTTGCTTAAGAGCCAACCTGTGCTTCTCTGCTGCAGCCCCACACAGCCAACTTATCGTTCTGCACTCTCTTAAAGTAACAGGAGCTTCAGGCTCCCCATTACAGTGTATAAGGTACAAATGATTTCCAGAGTCCTGGTCAGTCCAACTGTACCTTTACATTCCCAAAACAGTTTAATAAACTGAATAGAATATTCTGCGCTGATAGTAAGTGGTTCTAGGACATTTTCTCCACTTTAAATACCTAGTACTCTTTGTTATACTGCACATGTATGGAAATGGGAAACTTCTATGGGTATATTTAAGAAGGCCAGGTGAAGGGCGTGCCATTCCACACTGTCCTGAGAAAAAACTTGACCCTGAACTACTGAGGTTGATAAGAACTTTGTCATTGACTTCACACATTTTCGTGAAAGAAGTTATAATTTAATGACAGTCCCTTACTTAAAAGACTACGGAAGTTGAGAATTGGGAGAAATGGTCCCTCAGTTATGGTAGTTAGAGAGAAACCAAGGGTCTTCAGCGGTTGCCTACTGCTCCACAATAAAGTTGTTTAGTTCTATTCATTCACATATGCCTATGTTTATTTAACTTAGTGATCGTTATAGAAGTAATGAGTTGAATCCTCAACATGGGAGAAATATTCAGTGTCATTTAGCTGAAGAATTCTGCCTTTTCTTTCTTTGTGAATGGTTCAAAATCAGATTATGAATGTTTTATATTGATTTGTATATGAAATTATGTACAAAAAACTTTCTGCAAACTATTCTTGGTCCACAACTATTGAAGAGTTCATTATCAGTATTCTTATTCCAAATATGAACTGTTTTGATCAGACATACAGTATGGTATATTTCCATTCCCTTAATGGATGCACATAATCCTTAGCAGCAGGTTTTCATTGCCCATATTTATTTTAGTGCAAATGTTATGTCAGAACTGACTTTTGACTATTTCAGCAAATCCTTGCCTAAAATTTGTTCTTTGAGTCAACATTCCTTCCAGTAAACTCATTCACTAGAATATTTTCAGATAAACTGAAATTTGCCTCAGTGCTTAAGCTCTAAAAATGGAGTGGAAGCTATGCATAGTTCTTGTACTGACTCCCTCTATACTGAAGGGAATTTCACATCAGTTGTACAAGGAGGGTTGGGAACAATTTTTAATCAAATTGATTCACAAATTTGAACAAATATCTAGAGAAACAGTTTATAGTATTTGCTCAGTTGTGTCTGCTTTCAAAATGAACTCAACAATATTCATTGTCAGTGAAACGTTGTGTAGCTACCTATAAATGCCTGTTGGCTTTTCACCCAGCCAATAAACACTAATCAGTGAACCTGACTGATGAGGACTTTAAAATAACGATACCCAGGGAATTATTTTAGGTAATTAACTGCGGGGGTCAGAGAGAAAGCCTTCAAAAATCATATTGTTCTGTTTGTGATGAATGAATCCATTCATGGGGATGCTAAAGGATGAACACTTCACTCTAATGGATATAGACACAGATACATTTAGAGGTGTTTCAAAGAACAGCAGCTATTGTATTCTAATTATTACATGTGGAAACAATATAAAAATTTTAAAAGTGACACTTCAACTTGAACCCTGGATGAAGCAGTGTTAAATTTAGAGCAGTTTCCATTACATTACAAAGAGAGCAACTGTTTTCTCATGGAGTTTTCCTCCCTGTTCATTTACTGTACATATTTGATTCAGTGGGATTGTATGGGCAAAAAGGGCAGAATTTTCTCATAATATAGATACTAGAGGACCAATTCTGATTTCACTCTCCTTCAAATCTCCCCTTGGGTGTCCAAGGGGAGTGGTCGCTCCTAAAGGAGACGATCC
>NW_017729033.1:98743264-98749610 GCF_001723915.1 Gavialis gangeticus | reverse complement strand
TCCCTTCTGACCCTAGAAACTATGAAAATATGAAACTATGAAATCAGGAATAACTCCACTGAAGTCAGAGGTATTGTGTCAAGGTAACTCTGGTTGTAGTTAAGAGAGTAAGACCTTAGAGAGAAGCAGGAATGGTAAAGCCAAACCTAAATCATGCTAGTAAAGAATAAAATTTGATGGTGTACATCATTTAAAAGCAAAATAACAGAAACACCATTTAGCACAGATTTTGTCTCCAAAATATTAGATAGCTACAAGGAGGAACAGTTGAAGATGAGCGAGGGAGAAGGATACAAAAGGAGCAGTTAAGTTTGAGGCACACATTAAGTTAGTGGGATCTGCAGGTGATAGTGTAAAAAAAAACAAAAGTTAGGAGCCGGGTCCTGAAGAACCTTGCCTGTGAGGACTAGAATCTTACACTTGTAGAAGCAGAAGAGCAGTCAGCTCTTGTTTAAAGACTTCAAATGATGGAGAGTCCACGATATCACTAGCTATGTTGTTCTAGTGGCTAAATACCTTCAATGTATAACTATTGCATCGACACCCAGTAGAAAATTGGATTCTCTTACTTCTGAAAATTTCAATTTAGGCCACAAAATCAAGGCCAAAATATTACCATTTGACAATGCTGCTGAACTATCCCAAGGGAACTGTCATTCAGGTGCCTCAAACTTCCACTCTCCCCTTTAGGTCAGACTTCCTGGCTAGGTTACATTCCCCATGAAGCATTATGATCTCTTCTCTTGGAAAAGTGGAGCAGTTTATCTTGGAATTTCTCAGCCCTAATGCATTAGGGGACATGAACTCCATCAGGGGAGCCAATTGCTACATGACACAACAAAACTACAGTTCCCATGAGATATGACACCAGCATTTCCAAAATACTTTTGTTGTTGCATATTCTATTTTTAGTGAAAAATTTTAAAATTACATAGAAAATGGATATTGTGCGCAAAAGAATTGCATAGCTGAAAACCCACTTTTCTATTTAAAACATTTCAGTATTTGTAATCTGAATGTATTAGCTTCAGCTTCCAGTCACTGGATTTTATTATACCTTTGTGAGATAAAGAGACCTCTGCTATCAGAAATCTTCTCTCCATACTGTTACTATTATGCCCTAATCAAGTCACATCTTAAATCATTTCTTTGTTGCAGAAATGGAGGTGAAAGATGGCCAAGTTGTTGACAAGGATTCCAGCCACAGAGATGGTCTTTAGATATTGTAGAAAGAACGGTGTGATTTGGTGACATTTTCATTAATAAAATGATGAAAGCTAATATGACACTGAGTTTATGAACCAGGATAACAGGGAGAATTCTGGAGAGAATGAAAGCAGAGAATTACAGAAAAAATAGTAGGGTTTGGAAATAAAAGATAAGAAATTCAGTTTAAATGGGAATAAATAACACTCCAAATTGCAACAGATGTGTCACTATAGAGAAAGAGGTGAATATGTTTAATTAAAAAAACTGATATTTCATGTAAGAACACTCAATCTGCTTCTTATTAAGATGTTCCCTGCCTAATTGGAGCATAAAAAGAGTTGGTAACAGTGAGATAAAGCAGAAGCCAGGGTAACAGAGTTTTTATTTTTTTTGTCTGTCCACTTCATGATTTTTATATTCACAGTAATTAAACAGTCCTATCCTTGATCAGATTTGCTGTAAATTAGATCATTCAATTAGGCTTCTACAACAGCAGGAACTGAATTTGGAGGCCAGGTGGAGTTTCAGCAAAGTCACATCCCATTCCCTATCAGGCTATGTTAGAACTAAAGATTGTTTTTGAATCCCATTTGGCCATATCCCTGAAATCCTTTCTCCATTTTTCCTGAAACAAATTACTTTTGGAGTAAATAAAAGTTTGCTGTAGTAAAATTGTATAAGACCTGGTGGATTTAGTCTATTGGATTTTGTATCCAGGAACATCACGTGAAAACCTGTAAAGCAAGAGAAAAGAGATTCCACCTTCTACAGAGTTTCATAATGTCTTCTTTGCAGACAACAGTCTGCTCCATAGACCTTTGAAGTCAATAGAAGTCTTTCTACTAACTCATATGTTTGGATCAAACTGAGCTGATTCTTATTAGCAGTGTCTACATGAAGTATTACTGTACATGAATAAACCCTGAAGCTTATTGCTTCAGAGCTTTTTTGCTCCAGGGTGTGCCTTTTGAATGTATGCCTGGGAGCAATTAACTCTGGAGCAATAAGCTCCGGAGTTTATTCATGTGCAGCATGTGCAGCTGGGTCAGAGCAGCCCCAGCTGGCAGGGGGCCCCAGGTGTCAGCTTGCTCAATGTGCTGTGGAGAGGCTGGCTGGGGCACAAGGGAGCTTCAGTGCAGGGCTAGTCAGCAGGCAGCCCTCACACTGAAGCATCCTCATGCTCCAGCCAGCTGAGGTGGTATCTACACATGCACTGCTGCAGAGATTTTTTACTCTACAAGTACTATCCTGCTATGCAGTAAATTAGCTTACTCCAGCTTACTAGGGGTGCATGTGTAGATGTCAAGACATTTACTGCTCAGCTAATCAGTCAACTGTGCACAGTGAATGATTCTTATTTAGAGTAGAGAAAGCCAGTAGGAATTCTAGGATCGGTAGGTGAATTTCAGTCATGTGCTCTATGAAATGAAATTTCCCAAGGGAGCTAAACAAAGCACATGCAATCAAGGGCTTACCTCCATTTATTTCATTTCTTAATTTCCCTAATTTGTATATATCAAAGCTAGTCTAATAGATTGTGTCATCCAAATGTTTTGGTCATGTGGAGGATTTTACAGAAGGATTTACACTCCTTTGAAGTGTTGGCTTGAAAATGGCATTTAAAGGTTTGCTTTTGAAAAGTGGCTTATAGGATGTATTAGAATAATGGTTATAGCAGCAAGGGTTAATTGATTTCTAAAGAGCTTAGGTCTCAAAGTCACACAGATTTCCCAGCCTTTAGAAGCAGACAGAGTGTTTAACCCAGACAGGAAAAGAGCAAGTTCACACATCCTGGGTATTTGAAAACATTCAAACTTTATTTTTATAATAGAGATAGGCCTGGCTCCAGGATGGTAATGTCTGCTTGCAAAAAAACTTAAACTTTCCAGTTTTGGGGAAACCGACCAAATTAGGATGACACTGGTAAAGCCCCAAATTAGGAGGTGGCCACCTCCTCTTCTTGTGCCAGCCAGCCCTGTGGGGTCTTCCACTCCTTAAGAAGGTTCACATGATAAACTTGGCATTCCTGGTGGTGGCTTGGCTTGAGCAATTCATAATCCACCAGCCCCACTTGATGAACTACTCTAAACGGGCCTTGTCACATTGTGAGATGCTTGCTTGAGGACGCAGGGAGTGAAACCAAAACCATATCTCCTGGCTGGAAGGTCTGAGTTCTTGTCTTCTTATTATATTGGACCTCTTGTTGATCTTGGGTGGCCTTCAAATTTTGGCAGGCGATCTGTTGGGCCTTGTTGATTTGATCCTGTAATTCTTGGCGATATCTTTCTGCAGATACTCCTAACTCTACCAGCAGTTCGCATTCTTCCCTGACAACATGTAGCAGCCCCCTAGGGTTGTGGCCATATACTAACTGGAATGGGGAATTTTGCTTTGACTCTTGGGGGGGCATCCCTCAAGGCAAACAGCAATGGCATTAAGATGGTATCCCACTTCTGGGGGTCTTCCTGTGAGCACCGCCTAAGCAACCGCTTGATTGTCCCATTTAATCTTTCCACTAGACCATTCGTCTGGGGATGGTACGCCAATGTCTTCAACTGGGTGATACTGAGGGGTTTACACAGAGCTTTCATCACACCGGACATGAAATTTGTCCCCTGGTCGGTGAGTATTTCGCGTGGTATGCCGACCCGTGCTATCCATTTAAGTAATTCTTCCGCTACTCGTGTTTCTGTAATGGACCTGAGTGGGACTGCCTCCGGGAACTGGGTGGCATAATCCACTAAAACCAACATATATTGATAACCGTTACGTGACTTCGGAGGGGACCCACTATGTCTAGTGTGATTCTGGAGAACGGTGTCTCTGTTATCAGCATGGGGTGCAACAGTGCCCTGTGTGGCCTCCACTGCTGGGCCCTTTGGCACTCCAGGCAAGCGGGCCCCCAATCTTTCCACGTCCTCTTGTAGACATGGCCAAAAGAATTCTTGGGCCAGCCTCACCCAGGTCTTGGTGCATCCTAAATGGCCTCCCATTGGGGAGTCATGAGCCAATCTTCAAATGGAGCAGCGGAGTGAGGACGGGACCACTAACTGTCTCCCTTTTGAAGCGCCCTCCTTACCCCGTTGGATCCGATATAATCACCCCCAATTACTTCAAAGTTGGAAAGACTCCATGATGTTCCTTCCCTGGGGTCTTCGGTCCATAACTGCTGGAGTTCCAGGTCTTCTTCGTGGGCCTGATGGGACTGTGCTGCGCTAAGCACCTGCTCCAGGTTAATACTGCCCGATGCCGCTTCTCTCTGGTGAGGTGGGCTCTCACCAGCCCAGTCTTCTCCCCTTCAGAGCCTCTTCCTTTCTTCCTCCGTAGCTCATACCCGTTCAAGCACTGTGTAGAATGGTTCCCATTCTCTTCTGAGGATCATTTCATAGATGCCAGTCCGACCCGCAGTTCGCCACAAAACTCCATCACCCTAAAAGACAGATAACTCTGAAAATGCATCTTGCCACCCAGTATACACGTCATTGTTAAGGATCCAGCCTCTTTCCCTCCTGTCCATGGGGCGAGATCTGCGCAGAGTAGGGACTGGGAACATCCCGTATCCAGGGTTGCTTTGACTGCCTTGCCCCTGATCCAGACGGTTATCATGGGGCGGTTCCATCCTCCCTACTGTGCGACGAGACCAAAACTACAGTCCATGGGCTCTCCCCTCTCCATCTCTTTCCCCCTCTCATGGGGCGGAGTGTATACAGCTGGCCTGTGGCCCAGCTCACTCAGGCCCAGACTGCATTCCCAGGAGATGTGCCCAGTTCGTCCACACCAATAGCACACAACACCTCTCAATGCCCCTTTTCGTGGATCAGTCTGCCTTTCCCTTTCACTAGCCAGGCTCTCCTTTGGGGGTCTCCCGCATACCCTCTCTCATTTTCTGAGTTTGCGAAGGCCTTAGCCAGGTGGAGGGCCTCATAGATTCATAGAAGTAGGGTCGGAAGGGATCTTGTAGATCATCAAGTCCAACCCCCTGCAGGAGAGAAAACCAGGTTCAAATGACCCCAGCCAGGTAGACGTCAAGCCTCCTCTTAAAGACCCCCAGGGTAGGAGCCATCACCACTTCCCTTGGAAGTTGGTTCCAGATCCTAGCCACGCTGACTGTGAAGTACTGCCTTTGGATGTCTAGTCTAAACCTACTCTCTAACAACTTGTGGCCATTATTCCATGTTATCCTGGGGGGCACTAGGGGGGAGTAAGGTCTCTCCCAAACCCTGCTTGTCCCCCCTAGTGAGTTTATAGACAGCCACCAGGTCCCCCCTCAGCCTTCTCTTGTGAAGGCTGAACAGGTTAAGGTCCTGTAGCCTCTCTTCATAGGGTTTTCCCTGCTGTCCCCAGATCATGCGGATGGCTCTCCTCTGGACCCTTTCAATGCTGTCCACATCCCTCCTGAAGTGCAGCACCCAGAACTGAACACAGTACTCCAGCTGTGGCCTGACCAGTGCTGCATAGAAGGGGTGGATCACCTCCTTGGCCCTGCTTGAGATGCATCTGTGGATGCACGACAAGGTACGGTTAGCCCTACTGACCATGACCTCGCATTGTTGGCCCATGTTCATCTTGGAGTCAACAATGACTCCAAAATCTTTCTGCCACCGTGTCTCGAGAAGGGAGTTTCCCAGCTTATAAATGTGCTGCTGGTTCCTACTGCCCATGTGCAGCACTCTGCACTTGTCAGTATTGAAACCCATCCTATTTTTGTTAGCCCACCCCTGTAACCTGTCTAGGTCCTGCTGTAATCTGCCCTACCCTACTAGTGTGCCCACCTCACCCCAAATCCTGGTATCATCAATACATTTAAACAGGCTGCTTTTCACTCCATTGTCCAAGTCACTAATAAAGAAATTTAACAGTGTGGGCCCAAGGACCGAGCCCTGGGGGACTCCACTGCCCACTTCCCTCCAGGTTGAAAAAGACCTGTCTACCACTATCCTCTGAGTACAACCCTTCAGCCAGTTTGCAATCCATCTAACTCTGTAGGCATCAATGCCGCAGTCACCTAATGAGAATGAGGTGGGAGACAGTGTCAAAGGCCTTGCTGAAGTCCAGAAAGACTACATTCACTGCGACACCTGCATCCAATTCTTTTGTGACCTGATCATAAAAGGCAATCAGGTTGGTCTGACAGGAC
>NW_017729033.1:98738624-98743254 GCF_001723915.1 Gavialis gangeticus | reverse complement strand
TCCAGAAAGACTACATTCACTGCAACACTTGCATCCAATTCTTTTGTGACCTGATCATAGAAGGCAACCAGGTTGGTCTGACAGGACCTGCCCCTAATGGGTTGAGAGAGGCCTGGGCCACTTCCAGTTTTTGAGGCTCCCGGTATATTAAAAAAATATTAATTCATAGTGCACTACAGGCAGTGTGGCCTGGTAATGGGACACAAGTTTAAAGTTGTATGATGAACGTCTTCTTCTTTCAATCCTGTCAGTGTATCTCTGTGTCTGTATGTATAACCTCATTTGGAGATAATGTCAAAATTTAAATTTGAGGCCCTTCATGAATGAGGGGCCTGGGCCAACTGGCCCTCCTGGCCCCACCCTGTGATAGGCCCTGCACACATGTAACCATGTCACTGATGTCCCCAGTGGAAGAAAGTATTTAAGTGCATGAAGTCAATGATTAAACTTAGGTATGTGCTTTAGGACCTTCCTGAATAAGGGCCAATGGCTGTAACTGGCAGAAAGGAAATGATTGTAAAATGCATGTAAAAAATTATTAGAGAGATAATTGGGTTTACTACAGAAGTTCAGTTCATTTGTCAGGAAGGCTTATAGATACTTCATTTATCATTCTCATTAAACTTTATCTCAACTAATTGTCCTAAAAAAGATAGATGTCTACCTATAAAAAGAAAGGAAGGAAGGAAAATAAAGTGAACAAATATTTTCTACCTCATATCAGATATAAGCTAAAATATGATGATTAATTCCAGATCTTTCAGAGAATACATTTAAAGTCTAGACAGATACCATATCACTTCTATTTCTGTTTAAAAACATAGTATCATAAATCAAGTTAAACCAATTAAAATGCAAAAGGATAAAAACCATGCCTTCTTTCATCTGAAACATAAATAATATGCAAGGCAGAGATAATGCCTAGTTGGGAGATGTCAAGTGGGAATTCTCAGGGTTTTTCCTGGATCCAGTATGGTTTGATATCTTCTTTAATGATTTGGATGATAGGACTGAGTGCACACTTAAGAAATGTGTGAATGACACCAAGTCAATAGCAGCTGGAGTTCCAAGCATCCCCTCTCCCTGCTCCATCTCTGCTGCTTCCTGCTTCCAACCCAAGGGGTGGGGAAGTGTGGCAGCATGGGGAGCTGAGGGTGAGTACAGAGCTACACCCAGTGGTGGGAAACTGGGTCCATGTGTGAGGAGGATCATGCTCATGTGATGCAGAGGTGGGTCAGTGCCCGCATAGGAGTGCAATGCAGCAGTGGGGGATGAAGAGCATCCACAAAGTGCAACTGATGTGGCCTGTGAGGTCTGTGTCCCCTGAAATCTTAGAAGCTGGAAAGCCCTGATTTATGAGGAAAGGCTGAAAGAATGAGATAAAAGAACTGGATAAAAGAAGACTCAGAGGGGATTTGATAACAGTCTTTGAATATATGAAGAGAGATTATAGAGGATGAAGATGGGCTTTCTCCAAGATCATAGTGGACAGGACTAGAAGCAGTGGCCTCAAGCTTCAGCAATGGACATTTAAATTGGAGATTGAGGAATTTTCTGGCTTTGGGTGTGGTCAAGCACTGGAATAGGCTACCTAAATTTGTGGAATCTCCATCTTTGGAAATCTTCAAGAGCAGTTTGGACAGACACTTGCTGGGATGGTTTAGTTAGGGAGATCCTGCCTTAAGCAGGACCCTGGCCTAGTCACTAGATGACCTTGTGAGGTCCTTTCCAGCCCTACTTTTCTACAGTTCTATATCTGAAAAGTAAGATAACGTATGGCCTTCCTTCATTGCAATTTAAAGTTATCACAGAACCTATGCAGTGTTGTATGTGCAGGTTGCCTGCCTATTCCAGTTTTCCAAGAAAAATTCTATTAGCCTATTAGGTCACAATGTTTATGATTCTTTTAATTCATATACGCTGTATTAAGGGACTGATCCAAAGCCTATTGAGATCAACTGTAGTGTTTCTATTGACTTCACTGAGCTTTGGTTCAGAACTTCAAAGATATTTTAAAGTAGTATTTTTCCTTTCAGTGAAAAGATACACATTAACAGAAGTTACCATATCTATTATTCAAGGAGGAAAAAAACATGCCATGGAAGCTGCTTGATCCTCTGATATAGACGCATTTTTCAGAAAGTCTAAAGCATGGATCAGTCAATCTTCACATCAAAATGATTGCTTGTTTCTCATTTGACACAAACAAAATATAAGCAACTAAACCTTTGTAGCTCCGGTAACTTGGGTATATACTCCCCTTCACCAATTGAAGGGAATTGTTAGCTGGCAGGTGTGCTGTTGGGGAACTGCAGCAGACCACTCAGTTTCCCTCTGTCCCTATAGAACCAGGCCAGGACAGTCAGGGGAGTTAACTATATACAAATTTATTTACATTAACTTATCACAAGGAAAAGAAACATGGATATAAATATATGTACTATATATATATATATATATTTATAGGATATCTAAACAAATAACATAAACATGTACCTGAGGGGCTTCAGCAGAGTTCCAGTGTTAGAGGGGGGTTGCCTGCATCATGGCTAGGTGGCAGGGTGAAGAGGTGAAGGCAGCTACATCAGATCCGACTTGGACCCAAGCTGGGTTCTTCCACCCACCACTGCAAAACACTGCCAATCACTGCTTCAAGAGGTTTGTTCCAAGAGTGTTTGCTGTCATAGTATGTCACTTTGATCAAATATGTTAACTTCAAGTTAATTATCCATAATATTTACCAATATTACCTTAATAATATTTACCAATATCAAACAATTTGGTATACATGGGTAAAATATTGTTCTTCCCTTTCCATTAGCTAAAGTTTTTGGCACTTGCTTCTGTCTCTCAAGAATTCTTGGGAAATAATGAAATCTGTATCTGTTAATTCTTTACAGGATTGTTGTATTATTTTGACTTCTCTCAATGCCTTTCTGCCCACTTCTTGATCCAAGGTCATTTCTGCTGACTTTTTTTTTTGTATAATTCACCTAAGGACTGGAAAAATAGATAGACATACTGATTTAACCCTACTGGCTATCAATACTGTTTTAATAGAGTATAACCTAGTAGAGCAGAGAAGCTTTATTAGTTTTTACAACTTGAAAATACCTGTAGCATGGATGAGAAAAAACAGCTTATTTAAAAAATAAATAAATACAAAAATAACACTTTTATTTTCCATTAAAAAAATAGTTAAATCAATTCTGCCACGTTTGTAATTTCCCCTACAGCATGACTGGCTTTATCATTTCACTTGGGCCTGAGAAATTTAAGCAATCACACTACTGAACCTCCTGTGGAATAACACAGAATTTAACCCTGAGAGTTTACCTAATACATTAAGACTGATTTTCAAGAAAGCCTAATGCTATTTGGGGACCTAACTCTCATAGACTTCTTTGGAACTCTCAGCCTAAATTACTACACAATGATCAACCTGTTCACCATTGTATTTGACGAACTGAGCAGTGTAAAACTGCTTCACGCACCCATTATAGCTCTTAGTACCCCATTATAGAAATTGAGCATTTTTAATCAAGCTAATTCATAGGGCTATTTAAAAAATTTAAAAGAAATTATTACAAATAATTTATTGAATTGTGACAAAAATCCCGAAGAGCCAAAAATACATGTCTTTTAAAAGAAGGTATAAATGGAACAGGATTATTGACTGCAACAGGTGTGACAGCTGAAAATTATGTCTGTGTGATAAAGGTGCTTGCTGAAGGCTCTATGAAGAGTAGATCAAGTGTTTTTCTGACATTTGTTTAGATATTAAACTATATGTTGTTACTAAGAGCCTAATTAAAGTTTAAGATGTAGTAAGGCCTAGTATATTTAGCAAAGCCTTAAAGTAGTAAGGCCCTGTGCTTTAGTTAAAATTAACCTTATCAAAAGTGTCACAGGGGCACTCGGGTGCCCCGTTCCTAAGTAGGAATGAGGGCATCTGCTAATTGCCAGGGCAGCTCAGGTGCTGGTTGCCGGGGCAACCGGAGCAGGTCACATGGCCAGAAAGGGGCAGGCCCTGGCCTTTATAAACAGCCCAGGCTGGAGCCTAGCTAGTAGTTACCTTCTGGCTGCCGGAGGAGCAAGAGCTCTGCAGTGGAGTCGAGCTGGGTCGAGCAGACTGATAGACCAAGCAGCTGCATCATGTTACAGGGTAGAGAGAACCCTGACCGGGAGGATGGGCAGGAGAAGCCTGTGGGACCGGAGTGTGCGTTATAGCCGGTAGGCTTATTGTTCTGTTATGTGAGTTGTGTAAATAGACTGGAGGAGCGGGTGAGGCTGTAGGGGTGTGAGGAGGCCTCACAGGAGCTCCCCAGTAGATTGGGGGTTCCAGGTGCCCTGTGTGGGCACACGTGGGTGGTGCCTGGATGGGCACGGCTGTTTGGCGCTGGGGTGGCGCAGCAGGTAGCCTGGTATGGGCGGTAGTTGAGAGGCCTGAGCAGGGCAGAGGATCCCAACAAAGGGTCAGGGGGCTAGGCATGACTTCGGCCATCTGAGCCCCACTTATGGAGCACCAGTGCGAAGCCTGTCGGGGGCTTGTGTTCAGCCCCAAGTGGGGGGGGCCACACGAGGGGAAGCCCAGGGTGGGTGCTATTAGGGAAACGAGCCCAGTGAGGGC
>NW_017729033.1:98726273-98733624 GCF_001723915.1 Gavialis gangeticus | reverse complement strand
GAGTAGATCAAGTGTTTTTCTGACATTTGTTTAGATATTAAACTATATGTTGTTACTAAGAGCCTAATTAAAGTTTAAGATGTAGTAAGGCCTAGTATATTTAGCAAAGCCTTAAAGTAGTAAGGCCCTGTGCTTTAGTTAAAATTAACCTTATCAAAAGTGTCACAGGGGCACTCGGGTGCCCCGTTCCTAAGTAGGAATGAGGGCATCTGCTAATTGCCAGGGCAGCTCAGGTGCTGGTTGCCGGGGCAACCGGAGCAGGTCACATGGCCAGAAAGGGGCAGGCCCTGGCCTTTATAAACAGCCCAGGCTGGAGCCTAGCTAGTAGTTACCTTCTGGCTGCCGGAGGAGCAAGAGCTCTGCAGTGGAGTCGAGCTGGGTCGAGCAGACTGATAGACCAAGCAGCTGCATCATGTTACAGGGTAGAGAGAACCCTGACCGGGAGGATGGGCAGGAGAAGCCTGTGGGACCGGAGTGTGCGTTATAGCCGGTAGGCTTATTGTTCTGTTATGTGAGTTGTGTAAATAGACTGGAGGAGCGGGTGAGGCTGTAGGGGTGTGAGGAGGCCTCACAGGAGCTCCCCAGTAGATTGGGGGTTCCAGGTGCCCTGTGTGGGCACACGTGGGTGGTGCCTGGATGGGCACGGCTGTTTGGCGCTGGGGTGGCGCAGCAGGTAGCCTGGTATGGGCGGTAGTTGAGAGGCCTGAGCAGGGCAGAGGATCCCAACAAAGGGTCAGGGGGCTAGGCATGACTTCGGCCATCTGAGCCCCACTTATGGAGCACCAGTGCGAAGCCTGTCGGGGGCTTGTGTTCAGCCCCAAGTGGGGGGGGCCACACGAGGGGAAGCCCAGGGTGGGTGCTATTAGGGAAACGAGCCCAGTGAGGGCGATTACGTTAGTATAGAGAGCCCGGGGAGGCGGAGTGAAGCCGCAGGAATGGGCGTGTGCTAGGGGTAAGCCCAGGAGAGGGCACGTATAGAAAAAGCCCCAGGAGGGGGCACGTATTCATGACAGTCACCCCAAGAGGGGTGCGGATGGGAAAGAGTGCTGGAGGGGCTCCACTGTAGGGGGAACCTTGAGGGGCCAAAGGGGCCAGGTAAGTCTTAGGCTGCCTGAGCCCAACTGGATGCCTATTACTGACAGGGACCCAGAGGGGCCAGGTAAGGCTTAGGCCGCCTGAGCCTGGTTGGACACTTATTATTGACAAGAACCCAGAGGGGCCAGGTGAGGCTTAGGCCGCCGAGCCCGGTGGGGAAGAACACCATTTAGTAAGCCCAAGAGTGTATAAAATAGAGGGGCGCTGGTTGCGTGACAAGCCCAGGAGTGCCGAGAAGGGGCGCTGGTTGCGTGACAAGCCCGGGGCGCCAGGCAAGGTGCAGAAAGAGAGTGACCTGACATCGTCCGGGACAGCTGTGAGGCTTGGGGCATGCTAAAGGGGAGGTAGGAGGCACACATAGCCAATAAGGCTGGGGGTGTACCAGGTCACCCTGTGCAGAGTAGGAGCCCAAATAGTCATAGCACCGTGTCCAAGAGGACAGAAGGCAGCCTCCATTACTGAACTTCATAAAACCAAGATGTGGCGGGCGAGATAGAAGGTGTTGGAACGCCTACTTGGCACGGCAGGGGGCGTTAGAGGGATCACAGCTGCCCCTAGGTCCTGCTCCGTGACAAAAAGGAATGCAAGGCTTGTACTGCTATTGGTCAGTCTAAGGACAGTTGAAGTGAAAGGAATCTGAGTGGCTGTAAGTTATCAGTACTGTTCAGAAGCTATAAATTAGCTAAAACATCCTGAAATCATTCAGAAGGAAGATACAGCTCTGTGAAAGGATTAGTTAGCTGTTGACCTGAATCAGTGGGCCTGTGGATCTCGAGGAGCCCAAGGACAAAATACCAGGGTCCTTCCCAGTACCTCTCGGACAGCGCTGATCGGAGATGCCTGACTTCACTGAGCTTTGCAGAAAGAGAAACTTGTTGTACATCAGGCATCAGAGGAGACTGCCAATAAGTTGCCGACATGAATTATTCTTGTTTGTCTTGTTACTACGCATAGTTGTGTTTTTGTTAAGTCAATAAACCTTTCTTACCTTTCTACCCCTGACCATACTCTCAATCCCGAACCCTCTGCAGGCGGCTGAAACAACAGGGTTGCCCAAACATGATATAACAGAGTTGTCTGAACTTGATGAGTTATACAAACATTCCTACAAAGGGGAAGATCAAGAAATCAAGAATTCGTTCTAAATGATTTGAGCTAGTATCTGGTCCTAACAATCCAAGTGAGATTCTTGCTTTAAAAAGCATGTGATTTAATAGTACATTGTGGTTCCTTTGAATTTTTCTTCTCATTTTTGACTTTTTAACACCTGGTGTTAGTCCAGAGGAAAATCAGACTACAAGGAGGAATGCTAGAGTATATTAGGGGTGTACTTGGTAGCTGTGTTGGTCTGAGACAAAAAGACATACAAAAAACTAGAACTCTTGGTTCCAAAATGTTACCTTTTATTAGACCAACTGGAAAATGGCAAGAAAACTGTCCTTTTTCTGCAAGCTTTCGGGATCAAAGTCCCTTCATCAGGCTGTGGGAAAAGTGTAGATGGTACAAGATGGTAAAAAGTCCCCATAGGTAGGAAATAAACTTCATTTTTGCACAGAGGGAGCTGAAGATGGAAGGCTGTCCCTCTGTGTCCATGAGAGTGTCTTTGTGAGCTGTGTTGAGTAGATCTTTAATGTGTTGATCAGGTAGAATTCCTGCCCTGGAGGTGTCAGATGGCAGGCAGGGAGGTTAAAAAAAAAACTTCCTTGTTGTTCTGCAATGAAGTTTAAAATCCAAAATCGGTTAAAATTTGGCATCTTAACACATCAAAGAGATACTCAACACAGCTCACAAAGATACTTTCCATTTTCCAGTTGTTCTAATAAAAAGTATCATTTTGGAACCAAGAGTTCTAGTTTTTTGTATGTTTAGAGTATATCAGGTTATTTACAGGGTTTGCATAATGAATATTATAGTGTCATTCTTGGAATGCATCTAACTGCCTTGAATGTGTGTTGTGTTTTTTTTGTTTGTTTGTTTGTTTTTTAGCATGCTTCACTGTAAATTCTGCCTTACCATTAATGGCTAATGCAGCGAATGCGAAGTATTTAGGCCAGCTCTGTCCTCATAATAATTTTATAACTGTTTGTTTTGAACATCTTCATGACCATAATGGTGCTAAGAGATTTGAGGCTGTATATGGAGTTCCAAAGCCAAAATTTGTGTACCAGCCTCTGACCATCTGTCATAGTTCTTTCATCTGCATGTTTTCAGTTTTCTCTAACAATCTAAAATCATATCTTTCTATTAAATTGTGACTATTTGCAGCCAGAGAACCTAACACATATTGCCAAGTAACAGCAAAATTTTTCCATCAAACTGTTCTTGACAAGAAATTGCAAAAGGTTCCATCTGGACAAGTACCCAATATGTGACGCTTCTTCAAATTCTGTAAACCTTTATACTTCAGGAATTTGGTTGGAAATGTAATAAGATGCCCATTCTCAGGCTTATGTGTATTTCATTCTTCCACCTGGATTTGAAACAGAATGAGATTAATATCATTGTGTTTGACAAGAATCAGATACATATGCTGAATGATGCATTCTCTCCTCACAGCAAGTGGTGTATACACAATGGTACTGTTATCCACCATGTCCTTGCTGAAGTGCTGCAAACCTGAGCTAAAGCACTCCCCTCCAAGTTTCCTGTTAAATTGTTTGTTTTGAATGCTGGTGCCTACCAACAGGAGTGTCACTGGGAGCTGGGCTGTAATGAATGGCCTATGTGACGTAGATCATAAAAGAGCTGTCAGAGTTCCATTACTGACTTGGAATGCATTTGAAGTAGTCAAAGCAATGCCCATTAGGGATCTGGTGAGCTGCCTATTTCTCCATCAGTAAACTCTTAATGAAGTTAGTATTAAAATTCTTAAGTTTATATCCCGCAACTCCTTTCTTTCCTCAAGTAAAAAACAAGCTAATTAGAGGAAATAAGAAAGGGTAATTAAAAAAAAAAAAGGAAAGAGAACAATAGCAAACCTTCAGATAGAATCAGTCTTCAAGAGGGAGCCATAAACGTTGAGGAAAAAAAATCTAATGAGATTTATAGAGGCACTGAGAAAATAAAAATAATTAGAAAAAAACACTATCATGGCACTGCTGTCATAGATTATCTTCAAGAGCATGAAGAGAATCTATAAACTTTAATGTCTGTATGGGGTGGGAATAAAGTTATATGTCTTCTAGTAATTGAAAGAAGTGCCAATGGGCCAGATTTAAATTTAATTAAGCATTCAAGAGGCTAGCTCCAATATTAGCTGGATCTTCTGAATCTGCAAAACTGGTCAGAAAAGCTTAGCGTTGCTTATACTTCCTTCTTCTAATCTCAAAGAAAAAAACCCACATGAAGACAGTGATATTGTATTTTATACTTAGTTATCATTATTTTTCATTTTTGTATGCCTTTACTTCTGGATTTTGGATGAGAAATTAATTAAAATAATTTGCTAAATATAATAAATGTTTTGAACCTATGAAGAAGGGTTGGGACAGAGTTCAGTTCATAATTTGGGTTTAGAGCTAGGGCCATTTCTATTTTCACTTTAACTTTTTTTTTGCTATTTCTTTTGTGGACATGCTCCCCTTATGTCGAATAATACAAGAAGAATTCTTTTGGACCTGACCATAAAAACAGGGTAAGTTCAGACACTGCCAATCCCATAATGCCAGTGGAGTTTGACTACTCATGACCCAAATGTACTTTCATTTGGAAGAAAGTAGCACAGAAGGGCAGTCACTCCACAGGGGTCATGGACATGTGTGTTCAAGGCCACCATTCCTAGTGAGACAAATGGCTGTGTACTGATGAACAACCACAATCCTGTGTCACCTGCGCCATTGTTAACCTCTTTGCTTGGGGCAGAGAATGAATTACACTCAGGAACTTTTTAACTTAACTTCTTCTCATGCACTCTCACCCCTAATTGCCATTTCACATTCTCAAAGCACCTGCCTAATCCTGGAGGTACATACATTTTCTACGTGCCATATTTTTAGCAGTAAACTTCCCTAGATGCCTAAAGCTTTGCTGCTAGGACCATAGAGAGCTGCTTAGATCTTGACAGCATTGACTGATGTGACAATTCTTTGCTACACAAGTCCTGGCAAGTTCACAAACTAGGCATTCCTTAGCTGTCTCAGCTGCAGGGCTTGATGCAGTTGATGTGCTTTGAGTATGTCTAACCTCTCACTGAAATATAGTCAGGAGACAGTGTAATCTTTTACCAGCAGCTTTTACCAACAATCCCTTACTAAGAGGTCAGTGATATGTAACCTGGGATTGGGGAGACCTAGGTTTAAAATCATCTTCTGCCTGAGGTGACTTGAATCTACATCTCACACCTTTCAAAAGAGTGCGCTCTCAACTGAGGTATATGGTGTTCTGATGATGGTCTCTGTTGATCTCTATTGCTGAAGATGTTTCACTTTGTATAAAATAATTAAATAGGCATTAGACCATGGACTAGAACTCTTGTATCATTCCTTCTACATGAGTGCCCTGTTGAAGGGGTTATAGAGATGTAGCTCTCTCTTTCTGGTCCAATTAAGATTTAGTTGTATGAAAAGTGTAATGATCAATCCCATAATACCCTATAGATTGCTCTTATGAGGGATGTAGATCCAAATTGCTTGAGGCAGCGTGAAAATGTGTCATAGAATCATAAAATTAATAAGTCGGAAGGGACCTAGACAGATCATCTAGTCCGACCCCCTGCCATGGGCAGGAAGGAGCATGGGGGGTGGCAGGGGTCATAAGACCCCAGCCAGGTGCTTATCCAGTCTCCTCTTGAAGATATCCAGGGAAGGTGAGAGCACCACCACTCTGGGAAGCCTATTCCAGGCTCTGGCCACCCTTACCATTAAGTAGTTCTTCCTAATATCTAACTTAAACCTATCCTCCCTCAGCTTGTGGCCATTGTTCCTGGTGACTCCAAGGGGGGCCCTGGTGAACAGACTTTCCCCGAGTCCCTCCTGCTGGCCCCTGATAAGGTTGTAGGCAGCTACAAGATCCCCCCTCAGTCTTCTCTTGCAGAGACTGAAGAGATTCAGGTCCCTCAGCCTCTTCTCATAGGGCTGGCCACAGAGGCCCCAACCATATGAGTGGCCCTCCTTTGGACCTTCTCCAGGTTCTCCACGTCCCTCTTGAAGCATGGCACCCAGAACTGGACACAGTACTCCAGCTGCGGCCTGACCAGTGCCGCATAGAGGGGGAGCTTCTTGCATTAGTGAAGAGACACCTTAATCCCCCTGTGGGAGCCCTGGGCACCCCCACTTCCTGAGAGACAACTGGTCCCTTTGTATATACTTGAGCTCTTACCTGGGCAGGTCCTACACCTGGTTGAGTTGTCTCTTGCTCCTGTGGACCCCATCCCCCGATGAACTTAGTTTAAAGTTCGCCGGAGGAGGTCAACTAGCCTGTAAGAAAACAGACTCTTACCTTTGGGGGAGAGATGGAGACCATCACGCCCCAGGACACCCTCTGCTCTGTATCCATGTCTTCCACATTACAGATAAACCCTCTAATTACTGGGCTATTGGGTAAAAGGAAGACACCAGACTGCCCCATCCTCAAGGCTAGTGCCACATTCTCTTGCCTGTTCTACTTTTAGAGCCATAAATATTACTTTCTAGATTTATACAATGGCCTAGATTCAATAGGAAATGAGGAATGTGCACCCACTCAGCCTTGAGGCTGATGAAGTGCAGTTCATAGGCCCAGCTCTGAAAAGTGGTTTGTACATTCAGACAAGCACCTAACGTCATCAACAGAACTGAAGCCAACTTCCTACAGCTCCAAACACAAAACCTGCCAACTATCTCCAGTACCCCCACAAACTGCACACCAGAATCTATCAAAGACAACAATACCCAACTACCTGTGGGGGCACATTCCTCACCAAAAAAACCACTCTGCCTCCAGTCTCTCAGGCCTGATCCAAATTACAATGCAAACCACTTTTCAGAGCTGGGCCAATGAACTGCACTTCATCAGCCTCCTAGGTAGTAGGTACAGAAACTCATGGACTCAATATACACAGTGGAGTTCTGGCACACTGTGACCGGCCAGACATCTGACACCCCAGGCACCTCTGCACTTTTACCTGAGCTGCTACATCCCCTTTTCCCCCCTACCCCCACGCCAGCCTATCCCTCCCCCCATGATGCCTCCATTTCCATTTTCACTGACTGGCTTTCTTGCCTGCATTGTGGGCCAGGCCAGCCTCTGGCTTCTTTGCTATTCCTTCCATCCAGGACCA
>NW_017729033.1:98711275-98721273 GCF_001723915.1 Gavialis gangeticus | reverse complement strand
TTTTAGTGGTCATGCCCAGGACCTGGGGCCTCCTCCTTCCCCATAGCTCCAATCCCATACCTCCAAGTTCATCCCAGCAGGGGAATGAGTTCAGCAGGGACATGTTCTTCCCCTGCTGGCTGGTGATGCAGTTAGTGCCCCCTCCAGCTGAGACCAGGGCATTACTCAGCTTTTAAAAACCTCCAAAAAAGGAAATCGGTGCAGACAGAGTGAGGAGGGTGGCACTCAGTCCGTCTGCAGGTGGAGCTGGGGGAACCCCAGCAGCGGGAGGTTCACCTTTAGGAACACCAGCTGCTCCACCAAACCAGGATCCAAGCAGGTGTGGTGGGGTGTCACAACATCCCCAGCAATGCTGCACACCCTCTCAGTTGGAACACTGGTCGGTGGACAGGACAGGTGTTGCCCGGCAACTGTGGCCAGGTCCTGCCACGTCTGGCTGCGGCTTGCCCAGTAGGCCAAGGGGTCACATTCCAGTGGCTCCAAATCCTCAGCGAGATAGGTAGCCACTGAAGCCTCGGTGCTACCTGCCAGAGGCTGGGCTCTGGTGCATTTGGACCCCAGCATTGAAGCCATGCCCATGGCCCACATTGGCAGTGGCTGGCGTGGAGGATACTGGCTGGTGCTGGCTCTGGGAGTGCTGGCACAGGAAAGTGGATCCCCCTCTTCCACATCCCTCACCTCTGCACTTTGGCCTCCCTGACTTTGTTTACCAGCACCTGCATCCAGTGATTGAGTGTTTTGGGGCTGCCAGTGCATATGCTCCTCTTCACCCTTGGGTTGCACATGCACACCAACACGTGGATTGTACTGGACCGCAAGGGATCCAGTCATTTCTTCGTGTTCTCCTTCAGCTGCCTCACCAGTGCCTGCACGTCTGGTGACAGCGGCCTGCCCCAGCCAGGAACATTGCTCCCCTGGAACTTGTCCATTTGGTTCCCTCACTAGGGGGATCACCTGGCTGAGGAGGGCATTGCCAGTGCTAAGGGTCTTGGTGGCCTTGAGGAAGGGCTTGAGGACCACCAAGATCTGGGAGATGGTACCTCACTCAGCTCTGTTCAGGGGCTATCTCCCGAAGCAAGGCCATCTCATGGATGGCCTTTTGTTGCTCCACCAGTCTTTCCAGCATCAGGTATGTGGAGTTCCACCGAGTCTCCACATCCTCTATGATTCTGTGCTGTGGGATTCTGAGCTCTGCCTGTTTCTCCCATAGCATCTTGCCCCCTTTGATGCTGTGGTGGAAGTAGCCTGCCAACTTCCTGCATTTTGAAATCAGCTGAGTTGTAGCAGTACTGATGGCAGCACCATCACCGGCAGCCCTGTCCCCCTCCAAGACATCCGTCACTATTAGGTGCAGCTTGTGTGCCACACAGCGCATGCCAACAAAGTTGGCATCATGGACAGACTTCACCATATTGGCCCTGTTGTCGGTGACCAGGAACCCACGGGTGAGCTTGGCCTGCTCAATGAGCCACCCCTGCACCATGAGGTTCATGGCCCCCATGATCTCCCTTGCTGTGTGGGACTCATCCAGCACCTCAACTTGCAGTAGAGCCCACTGACAGCCTGACTGATTGCACCAGTGCCCCATGAGGGAGAGGTAGGCATGATTGCCACCCCGGCTGCTCCAGATGTTGGAGGTGAAGTGAAAGGCTACCTGCGGCCCTACCTTGCACAGCTCCTCCCTCAAGTACTCCCTGTATGCCTGATATAGGGAGGGCACCACCACCTTGCTAAAGGTGGTGCATGTGGACACTTTGTAAAATGGGACCAGAAGTGCTCTGAACTGCCTGAACCCTGGTCGCTCAACTAGGGAGAAGGGCTGGCTATATTCTAGGTCTCTGTGTATGTCCGTGCATGTGTCTGTGTGTATGTGCGTGCGTGCAAGCAAGCAATCTGTGCCTCCCTGCCCAGTGATAGATCACATTGGCTGGGAAAACACACCTTTCTTTTTGCAAAGTTTCAAAAAAAAAAAGGAGTGAATATAAATTCAAACAAATAAATTGAATTGTAATACTACTAATAATTGACTTGAATAACTAAGCTAAACTAAGCTAAGCTAAATCCTAACCACTCCTTTATAACATGAAAAAGCAGCAGGCAGGTCTCAGTCGCAGCGTTCCTCTCTCACACAGCTGCTGACAGGGAACGAGCTGCAAAAGGCATGGAAGGGCTGGAAACAGGGGCTTTTATACTTTTTTTAGTCCCACCCCACAGATGCTACCATTGGAAAGGTAGCCAGGGAGGAATCCTTCTCACCGGCTACCTACAGACATCAGTCTTCCCCACCCACGCTCCCCCTCCCGCCCCCACTCCCACTCTCCATCCCTCCCCACGCTCCCCCTCCCTCTTCTAATGCCCTCAAAATGGCTAAAGTGGGTCCGGAGCATCCAAAGTGAGTCCAAAGCACTTTGGATGCTGCCAACCCACTCCGGACACCATTGCTTGAATCCCGCTTCGCCCCAGAAGTGCCGCTTCCAACGCCGGATCATCCAAAGCAGGTCTGGATCCGAAGCAGAATCTGAAGCCTCGCACAGTCCTAGTAGTTGGTTTCTTGTGCCTAGTTTGGATTTTTTTTTCTTTATAGGTATCAACCTTTCTATTAGCTCAGTCACCCCTACTGAGTTTATCTCTGAAAGGCATCACACTGTCATAAACTGCCTGTAAAAAGTTTGTTAAGCATAACAGTAAGTTCTTTTCACAATGAAAAAGTACCTGGCTTCAGAATTTGCTTGCTTAGCTATGCTTCTAGCTGTGCAAATTCAGCCTAGTATATTAATCCCTTCTTACAAATGCTTTAAATTAGAAAAGTAGCTCAGTTGATGGATTGTTCCTCTTTCAGCATTCCGTTTTTTAGCTCTTTTGCAATACTACCTCCAGCATGCACTTCAGAGCTCAAAACTCCCATATACAATGAGATGAAATAAATGTTGCCATCACACTGTCGCTGGGAGCAGAGGTATGTTTAAATCACCAGGGGGTTGAGTCACTTAAAAAGTCAATGATTAGCCATTCTCCTGCTTACATTGTTGCTTTTTGCCATTAGATTTATTTTCCAGTCTGTCGATCTTACATAGTTTTAGTTGGAATATCAAGGGTCCTTTATGAAGCAGAGCTCCACTAATTTGTGTCTCAGTTGTAGTGCTAGGAAGTCCACTCCTGCCTCTAGATTCTTGATTGTTTAGAGAATTGGCAGAGTAGGCATAATGACCTTTCTCTCTCTCTCCCTTACAGCACAGTCCAGCTACCGAGCTGTAGGAAATCTCACCCCTGATTTCCTGCAATCAACTCTTCTCCCAGGGGAGGATGGACAAATAGCTCAATAATAGACTGTTTAAGTACAAGCTGCTGTTGCAGGCATGCAGATCTGAAGGATAAGAGAAAGATCTTGGGAAAGCATAAGTGCATCCCCTTTCCAGTTGTACTGCCCTGGGTGCAGGAGAAAGCCACTACTCAGAGGAAAAGAGATGTCTTGATTGGTAAGGAAGTGCTCAAAGCTCTAAGTGCAGTTTCAACTCCTTTGGCAACAATATGGTGCTACATTTCTTCTCTCTCTTTCATTATTCTCCCAATACCTGTTCCATTTCATGACATGCCAGGTCTGGCCCTGTTAATAACAATCTTATGATAGGACTTTGTTTCACAGGGGTAAATCCCTGCCTCTCTGAAAGCCCCCCTCAGAACTCTAGATTTCTCCATCACCAGGAAAATTATTGGAGTCTGAAAGTAACTGCCAGAGATAAGTCCCCATCTCCACTGTTGGCCTGGTTTGCTCTAGGTACGTAAATATTAAGAGAATCAGGTTGAAACTTCTTTGATGGAACAGACAAATTAGGAGATAATTACTATTTATAGCTCTTGTCGGCCAAATCTTGACACACTTACTTGCAGTGAACAGTGCCACTGATTTCAGTGGAACAGCTCAAGCTATCAGGTGTTATTGAGTGTAAGAAACAATATCATAATATGCTTTCATGTTTACTCACATTCAATACATTTTTCAATCTGCATCTGTTCAGATTCTGTATTAGAAACACTTGGAAGTCCTGCTGACATTTGCGGTCTAAGGAATAATTAGACTGTGGTGTCCCATATGGCATCAGTAGATAGTCTTAGCTAAGCATCCAGAATATGGGACAAATTCTCTCATTAAATCTTCTTGAAACTGTAATTAAAAACACCCCAAACATATCTGACACCAATTGTATCCATCAGTAACAATCCTGAAAAAAGACAAGAACTTGATGACCAAACTATGCATATACCACTATGAGCTGTCTTCTCATAATATGCTTGTAGCTTATTAGAGAAAAAATACAGGGAAACTTCTCTTACTTCTGACTGCTGTACACTATCACCCCTTGGGTCCACCTGGTGATCTCCCCTTGCTGCTGCAGTGGCAGGGGTGGGGGCATGGCCAGATGCCAGCCGGCATGGACTCTGAGGCAGAGGGAGCAGGGAGGGAATCTTTCCCCCCTCTACCCCTGGGGGACCACAGCCGGGGTCTGCCAGGCCCAACCACTGCCTCCCACAATCACTCCCTGTGCAAGGTGAGAGGTGGAATAAGCTCCTTCCCTGCCTCTTCCACCAGATGCTAGAGGGAGGAGGGAAAGTAACCCTCATCCCTCCCTCCTTTACCTAACGGGGACATGCCAGCTGGCCTCTGGCCACATTCCCAGCCCTGCTGCTGGAGTGGCAAGGGGGAAACAACCCTCATAGGGCAGCAGCCCCTGTCATGGTGTCCCAGGAGCACAAGCCTCTTCCTGGAGGTGGGGCTGTGCTGTAGCGCTGTGCGAAGCTTCAGTCCCTGATTCAATTCAGCAGAGATTTGGCCCAATTTAGTGGCTAAATCTCTGAATCTGAACTGAATCAGGATACCCTTTAATCTCTCCAAATCGAATCAGAACCCTCCAAATTGATTTGGACAAATTTGGAAAGATTCAGCAATTTGGCCATAGACACAGCTTTAAATGTTTTTCTACATACTTCAAGGTACCAGGCAGCTCATGAATGCTGCAATGTGGGGAGGCTAATGGAGCATTCCACAGGAGCATGGGGAGCTCCACAGTGTGCTCAGCAGCAGACCCAGAAGTGGACCAGAAGCACTTCCAGTCGACTTCTGGGTCTGCCGAGGAGCACACGGCACTGTCCCCTTCCTGTGCCTCCCCGGCTTGGCGACCGGTGCCTCCTGGGTCTGAGGGGGCACCTGGGGTCCCCCTGGAGCTGACTGCTGAGCCACAGGGGTGTGGCCGGGCTCCCCATGAGCTCCCCAGTGGACCCAGAAGTGGACCGGAAGTACTTCTGGTCCACTTCTGGATTCACTGCCGAGCATGTGGAGGTCGCAACCCAGGCTCCTGTGGGATGCTCCATCCGTCCCAGCATTTCATTGATCATGAGCGGTGCCTGCTACCTCAAGGTATGTAGAAAAAACATTTAAAACATTTAAAGCTGTGTCTATGGCCAAATTGCTGATTCTCTGAATCAGCGTCGAATCTTCAGAATTGGATTTGGCTGAATCGAATCAGGGACAGTGATCTGAATCAATGTACCTGATTTGGGCCAAATCTGAATCAAATAGGGCCTGTTTGGCACACACCTACTGTGCTGTGGGCAGGAGTGGGGCAGGCAGAGCTGCTGCAGACTGCATGGGGCAAGCAGCAGTGGAGCTGGGGGAGGGTTGGGGGCTATAGATAGAATAAGTTCAGGTCGTGGCTTTTTGAATAGTTTCATAGTTTGTAGGGTCGGAAGGGACCTGAGCAGATCATCAAGTCCGCCCCCCTGCCATGGCAGGAAAGAGTACTGGGGTCAAGTGACCCCAGCAAGGTGTTAATCTAGCCTCCTCTTAAAGACCCCCAGGGTAGGAGCCAGCACCACTTCTCTTTGAATGTCTGTCCTTAGCTATGAAAATCATCTTAAATCCAGGTTAGAGAGTTTGGACAGCTCCGCATCACCAAAGAAACCCATACTGCACTTAGATTTTTAAGAACCGCACTGTATCCTTGCTGGTATTCTCAGTAAAAAGACAGTCTTACAGGTAGGCTAAGGAAATACTGATTGGATAAATGGACTGTAGGGTGAATAGAAAACTGTCTGGGTCACTGGGCTCAAAGGGCAGTAATCAATGGTTCAATGTCTAGTTGGCAGTGGGTATCAAGTGGAATGCCCCAGGGGTTGGTCCTGGGGCCAGTTTTGTTCAATATCTTCCGTGATCTGGAAAATGGGATGCAGTGTACCATCAGCAAGGCTGCAGATGACATCAAGTTGTGGAGAGTAGTAGATACACTAGAGGGTAGAGCTAGGATTCAGAGAGACCTAGACAAATTGGAAGATTGGACCAAAAGAAATCTCATGACATTCAATAAGGACAAATGCAAAGTCCTACACTTAAGATGGAACAATCCCATGCATCAATACAGCCTGGGATGGATTGCCTAAACAGCAGCTCTGCAGGAAAGGACCTGGGGGTTCTAATGGACAAGAAGAAGAAGAGGAATATGAGCCAGCAGTGTGCCCTTGTTGTGGAGAAGCCTTATAGCATACTGGATTGCATTAGTAGGAGCTTTGCAAGCAGATTGAAGGTAGTGATTTTTTCTCCCTCTATTCGGCACTGGTGAGGCCACATCTGGAGTACTATATCTAGTTTTGGGCCCCCCACTACAGAAAAGATGTGGACAGATTGGAGAGAGTCCAGTGGAGGGCAACAAAAATGGTGAGGGGGCTGGGGGACATGACTTATGAGGACAGGCTGAGGGAAGTGAGCTTATTTAGTTTGGGGAAGAGAAGACTGAGGTGGGGATTTAATAGCAGCCTTCAGCTCCCTCAGGGTAGTTCCAAAGATTATGGAGCTGGACTGTTCTCAGTGGTGGCAGAATACAAAAAAAGGAGCAATGGTCTCAAGTTGCAGCAAGGAAAGCTTAGGTTAGATACCAGGAAAAACTCCCACTAGGAGGGTAGTATAAAGCACTGGAACAGGTTACCCAGAGAGGTTGTAGAATCTCCATCCTTAGAGGTTTTCAGGTAGACAAATTCTTGGCTAGGATGTTGGGGATAGTCCTGCCTTGAGCAGGGGGTTTGACTAGATGACCTCCTGAGATCCCTTCCAACCCTAATTTTCTATGATTCTACGATTTTCCTTAGAAGGGAATCAAAATGCTTCCATTGACTTCAACATGTAAGCTAACCAACCCTCAACTGAGCATGGAGGCTGAACGTCCTTTAGCCTGGTGTCTGGCCTCTCCAGGAAAGATTGGGCTGCTACTAACAGAAACTTATTAAAAAGTTTTCACTATGATCTGTTTTATAGATAGAAGACCTTAGGGCTTCATCCATGGGGAAATCAACTGGAATAGCTATTGCATAATGGCTCCCTATGTTAGGGAATAATATTTACTGCATTCCAAAATAACTAGTGTACTTTGGAGACAGTTATTTTTCTGGAATAAAATCACTTGTATTCCAGGGGAGAGCACTAATGCAGCGAGTGATTTCAGAATAGCTATGCTAAAATAACTTACTCTGTTTTAGCTGTATTAGTTAATTTCCCTTCATAAATAGGCTCTTAGTTTCTAAAATGTTCATTACTGCAGCACTGTTTTAAATTGAAATAAATAGGGCAAGACTGAATTTGTCCAGTCCTAAGTGAAAGATCTTGCCATAGAGGAGACATAAAATTATGAAAATTATTATGCTGTCTAACCTGCAACATTAGTAGAATCAGATACTGATACTGGCCCATTCAAGAATTCAATTTTGTCAGTCAGAAACTTTGGCAGATCTACTTGTGGCCCCTTGACTAAAAGAAAAGGTTTAACTAAGCATTTTTTGGCCTTCAGATAAATTCAGGACTTCACAGAGACTTAGATCTAACAGGATGGATGTGTTGAAAATGTATATACCATGGTATGTTTAAATATTTACCATGGTACCATTCTTGTTTTTCCATTTTAGCTGCTTTTTGTTTATAATTAACTTGGGGTTGAGACATACCCTATCAGATCTCTGGGAAGAAAAAAAGTCTTTAAAAATAAAATTAAATCAGATCAGTTTGGTTATCTGAGGGTTTCCCTTGAGCAAATAACATCTAAACTACTGGTAGCTCTGCAAGGCTGTTACTCAAAATGCTTTGCTGTATCTCAAGGAAGTGAAGCACAGTTGGCAATGAGACAAAAATCTGGATGTTTATCTGATGAAAAATTAGTGGATTGATTCTTCAGAAGTAGCAAATACCCATAAATCCCATGTTTACCAACAGGAACTACAAGGGGCTGATCACCCTTGAAAATATATATCTTTATAAGCAAAGACCAGATTTTGATTTCCTTTGACCCTGCTAGCTTTATGTTACTGACTTTTAGATTGACCAGTCCACATCTCTGCTTATCTGTGTCACACTAAAATCCCAGCCTATCTTTTTGACATTTCATGGAGGGCTTGCCATCAGTTTGAGCTCCCTGGCCATGTCTAGAGATGCAGGGGAATGTGGTTTGTGGTGCCACAAACCACATGTGGCAAATGTTAAAACATGCCCTGTGTGGCAGAAGGCCACCTCTGTTTCTCCCCAAAAACTCTGCTCTGTGACAATTTGATTAGGATGGGCCCAGCAGAGGATACACACCTTACCCTATCTCTTTAGGTAACCTGAGCTGGATACATTCCTGAGGGAGGGGGGAAACCTGCTCCCTCTGCCTACGTGACTGGTATCACATACCTGGGCGAGGGGCTTGCTCCCTGGGAAGCTAGGAACTGCCAGTCTGCCCAGCAACTAGTGATGCATTTCAAATTGGTTGGCTGATAGCCAATAGGTGCTGGCCTCCATTGAACCAGGTAAATGAGGTCACAAGGGCTATATAAGTTAAGGATTGCTCAGGAGGAGGGAGCAGCAGCCATGAGGAAGACTCAGAGAGGGAGAAGAGCTAAACCATCTGAAACTTGCTCCCTCTCTCAAAACTCATGATCAAGGAACTGCCTGCCTCCAGAGGGAATCTCCTCTTGCCTCTGGATGATACTTGTGAGTAAGCTACCTGACAACCAACTAGATATATAGCTTGCAGTAGCACAGATGCATGATCAAAGGCTACCCAGCCATGGGAGTTTGCTCTATGGAATTTCTCTGATATTGCTCCACCCTGTACCCTATTCCAACCCTACCCCTTGTAACCAATAAAGTTCTCCTTTGTACCTGTTGTGCTCCGAACCTGGTGTACCCTTGACCCGCGAGCCTGGGTTGGCACGACCGGCTTGGCGCAGAAAGGATCGATGCCCTGACAGGTGGGGATTAGCGGCGAGTAGGAGTCAGACGGCTTGGAGTGTAGTGGTTATATGAAAGGTTTATTGTACTCACGCTACAGATGGTCACAGCGTAGGCAGGAGAGCTGACTTGTTCAGTTACAGTGCATAAAACAGAACAATCTAAAGGGGTCTGTTGGTTCATGGGGTTCCTGAGCTGAGCCCTTGCTTTCTAACCCGGAGGCTAGGTGCGGCTGCCCGACTCAATAGTCCCAGAACTGATCAACAGCTCACGCACAGGAAAAATCTATAATGCACCTTCGATCGATAAACTTCCGAGAGCTCTTTGACAAGAAGGATGAACGGATGAACGAACCGGTACGAATACGCCAAAATGAAGGTCGAATGGCAGGGAGATGTCTGCGAGTGGCCAATCCGCTGACTGTGTCTCCTTGGTGTGCACGGAGTTCTCCGCTTTGAGCGGGAATCTGCTCTTAGTTTTATAGTCAGCAGTGACCAATCGCTACATGCCAATTGTGAATATTTACTGACCGCCAATTACGTTCTTACACTAGTGACCTAGATACATTATTCAGCACACTAGTGACCTAGATACATTATTCATCTGACCTAAATACATTATTCATCTGACCTACTTTTACTGCCCTTAGCGGGTTCAAAAGGTCAGACATGTGCTGTGCACTTACAATCTTTATCATTGCAGTCAACAAGCCTCTAAAACATGGAGAACAGAACTTTTAACAATCTCCAACTGC
>NW_017729033.1:98707946-98710810 GCF_001723915.1 Gavialis gangeticus | reverse complement strand
CTAGGAAAGGGGTTGGCCAGGTGTGAGGTGCCCCCAGGGAGGCACTTGGAGCCTGGAAGGTGGTCGGGCACAGTGAGGTGGGTGGCTTAATGCAGGAGCGCCCCCTACTGGCCCGCCACATTCTCTGCTGCAGATTTGCAGCATGAGGCCAAAATTTGCTACTGGGATTTCTGGGTAGCCAGAAAAAAAAAAGGCACACAAAGTAGTGCCATGCACCAGCACACATGAAGGCTAGGCCATCCAAAACAATGCTCTGGCTGCTGGCCAGGTCTCCATGCTGCCCAACCTGTGCTCCTGATGCTCCAGGCCACCAGGTAAAACTGCTGCCTCCAGCTTTCCATGAAGAGCCAGAAGGAGCTGGGCAATAATTTGTCCTGCACATAAGTGCAAGTGCAGGGTGGCAATTTGTACCATTGCAAATGCACACTTCTGCATATCTAGATGCAGCCACTGTGTTCAATACAGAACTTTTAATTGTACCCTCACATTGTCCTCACCCTCTTTTCTGTATCACTGCATCACCATCCTTACTGTCTACATAGGCTAATGATCAGGGTGTCACCTTTGACTCTTCCATTTTAGAACACCATCTCTAAGTTTGCCAGTTCTTGCTGGACAGTATCACAGAAATGTAGCTTGTCCTCTCCATTGACACAAATGAAACTCTACTCTGGACCTTCATAATTTTATGTCTCATCTATGGCAAGATCTTTCACTTAGGACTGGAGAAATTCAGTCTTGCCCTATTTATTTCAATTCAAAACACTGTTGCAGTAATGATTTTTCTGGCCTCTTCATTTTATCATCTCACACCTGATATTGCATCCTACTACTGGCTCCTCCTTCTCTATCATACCCAAACCAAACTGCTTGTCTTCATTTGTAAGGCCATTCATAGACAATCCCCATGGTAACCACTATCAAGGTACTAATGCAATACAAACATTAAGGAATATCAGAATCTTGTCTTAAGAAATTGATTCCTCATTGAAAGGCAAAGGAATTACACCATTCTCTCCAAAGGACTTTCCAAAGAACTTGGCGACTACCTTCCAAAGATACCAATCTAAACTGATGCCTGCATTCCTCTCATATTCAGAATTAGACAGCTTAATTCTGGGAAGAACTACTTTTCATCAGTGATGTAAGCCAAATGGGTGCAATTTTCTTTTTTATAATAAATTAAATATTTCTCCAAATTCTCTGGAATGGTTGGAAAGCCCACTAAGTTTGTGCAGGAGTAACAAATTAAGTACAATTCAGGCTCTGCATCAGGAACAAAAATTCACAGATAAAAGTTATTTCTCCCAAGATACACTGGGGATTCTAAGTTTAGAAATATTTAACATACCTCAGAATTTTTCTTAAATTAAAAATAAAAATAAAAATGTAAAACTAATTTTCAAGATCAAATTGCGTGCAAGGGAGGACTAGAGTAAAAAATATATAACATTGATTTAAAAAAAGATGTTTTTGAAAGGTTAAAAAACCTCCCCTCCACACACAAAAATTATGGTTTGATCAGCATGTAGAGATGATTGGAATTTTTGAACATGCAGTGAGTACTTTCAGCCAAAAATTTTCCACATTTTTCAAATAGCCTTAGTGTTTAGTTTTACATTCAGGACACATAATTAAGGATCTAGAAATAAAGTAAAATGGAGCTCCAGCTCTCTCTCTCTCTCTCACACACTTGAAGTTGCTCTTGAATAATCTATTCTGGTGTAACTAAACAATCCATTCAGGCTTCATATTTCACAGACTTTGAATATTATACATTTTGATGCGAGGTAAATCTGTTACCTAACACTCTCAATATTTTGTAAGCACTTTTATGGCTTATTATCTGTATGTATTAAATGCTATTAAAATCATACTGGCCTCCACAATATAATTTTACATGAGTCAATAAATTTAAATTGGCCAAACAAATTATTAAAGTTAACAGACAAGCATATACCAGATTTGCATGCATGGTTTTGACCAGACTCAAATTGTTGTGTGTGGGATGTGTAGTTTAATTTAAATATTGTCTGGACTGTATGGCACAATCATTTAGCTTGAGATAGATATATAGATAGATATATAAAATAATGTGTGTGTAATAGAGATAGATAAGTAGATAGATATTTCCCTTCTGATGTTTTTCTTCCTTTTTAGAAGGACAACAGAGGTAAGATAATGTTGTAAGGTAATTTGTTGTGGATTTTTTTCCATTTGTTGCTTTAAAATGGATTCCCAGCAGGTCACATTAAGATCCAGAAGCTCTTCACCATATGTATTTGGGAATACACTGGGAATACATAGGGTACTCACTGGTCCCTCTCCAGTGGGGCAGGGTTCCCTAAATCCCAGATAGGGTCCCCCTAGCCAGGGAACAGTGCATCTCCAATGGTGGGCCCACTGTGCATGTGCATAGTTAAAAAGGGCCTGCCAACAGCAAAAAAAAAACCTCAGTCAGGCTCTGGGAGCAGCTAGAGACACGTGGGTAAAAGCCCACTGCACCCCCACTCCCCTGAAGCCCTCCTAGAGAACCCCAGCAGCTGCAGGGCCTGTGGTGGGAGGGTGCTAATCCCAGACAGCAAGAGGAGGTGGCTGAGTCAGCTGAGGAGATTCTCACCCTGCCCCGGCCCCTACTTCGCCCAGCCCCCAGGGAGCTGCATGAACAGGTACGCTTGTCCGCCCAGCGCATGAGTTAGTGCGGAGTTTGGGCAGGAGGGTGAGCAGGAGGGCCTGAGGCCCGGCCTGTGAGCCCCCTAGGGTAGGCAGTCCCAGCCACAGCTGGCCTACCAGCAGCATGATGCAGATGGGCATGCACCGCACCCTGAGGCTCCCCTCGGGGTCTGCGGCCCCCCCCCCCCCCC
>NW_017729033.1:98689587-98702946 GCF_001723915.1 Gavialis gangeticus | reverse complement strand
GTGGGGGCTGCCTGTCACTTTTTCAGGCTCTGGGGCCCAGGAGCATGGCCACCTCCCCTTGTGAGGTCTTCCCCCTACTGGGGTCTCTGGCGTGCCAGCTGGAGGAGCTCCAGGTTGCAGTCCAGAGACTGTATGCCATCAGGGACTGTGAGCAGGAGATAGACTCCTACTGCCAGGCCCTTCTCCCTCAAGAGCCAGAGGGCAGAGCACAGTCTCCCTCCAGGACAAGGGAGGACTCAGGGAACCTCCCATTGTGTCCAGCCAAGGGGATGGACCAAGGTGGTCAAGGGCCCCAAGGCCCACCACACCAAGGCTCCTGCCCCGCTGGAGCTCAGCAACAGGTACGAACCTCTTGCAGCCCCAGCAGAGCCTGCTAAGTTGCCAGCTCCCTCAGGCAACATGGGCTCTACTGTAGCTACTGCCCCTGCTCTCCCCAAGACAAATGCAAAGTGTTTGTCATGGGACACTCCATCCTGAGGGGGACTGAGGGAGTAATCTGCTTTCCTGACCTCTTAGCCCAGGAAGTCTGCTGCTTCCCAGGAGCCCACATCTGAGACATTGTGGAGAAGATCCCTAAGCTCCTCCAGCCCACTTAACATTATCTCATGCTCCTTATCCATGTGGGCACAAATGACATGGCTCAGAGCACTCCCAGCGGGTCATGAGGCACTACAGGGATTTGGGAGCAGGACTAAAGGGTCTGGGGGAAGATGTGGTGTTTTCTTTGATCCTCCCAGTCTCAGGCTATGGGCTGAGGAGGGAGAGGAGGCTGCAGGTAGTTAACCAAAGACTGCAGTGCTGGTGTCATCTGGAGGGCTTTGGCTTCCATGGCCACAGTCTGCTCTATGGTGAGAGAGGCTGTGAGCTTCTGGGAAGGGACAGCCGCCACCTCTCTCCATTGGGGAGGAAGGTCTTCTTAGCCAGACTGGCTGACCTGCTCCACTGGGCTTAAAACTAAGCCCGCCAGGGGATGGGGAGACTATTGCCACTGCTGGCCCACTGACCAACCCTTGCAAAGCCAGCAGGCTAAGGCACTTAAGGAAGCCAACCCCTGCCCCAGCCCTGGAAGAATCTGTGGGTAAGGCAAAGGGTCCCTAAGGGGACACTTGCCTGCCTGTATACAAATGCCAGGAGCTTGGTGAATAAGCAGGAAGAAATTGTCCTCCTGCTTAATACAAATAATTACAACATCATAGGGATAATGGAGATATGGTGGGATTCTACCCATGACTGGACCATGGGTATAGATGGCTATACTCTGTACAGGAGAGATCGAGTAGACCAGAGGAGTGGGAGTGTAGCTTTCTAAGTCAAGGAGAGCTATGCATCCCTGCAAGCTGATATTGGCAACCAGGGTGGATGACTGGAGACCCTCTGGGTTAAAATCCGTGGGGAACACGGCGTAGGGGATACTATGGTGGGGTCTACTACAGACCCCCTACCCAAAGTCAAGACCTTGACCAGGAATTCACCAGGGAATTGACTAAGGCCACATGCTCGCAGTGCATGGTTGTCATGGGAGACTTCAACTACCCTGACATCTCGTGAGAACAGCGCTCAGCTAACTCTGAGCAGTTGCAAAGTTTCCTCTCATGCGTGGATGACCTCTATCTGACTCAAGAAGGCTACAGGCCAATGAGAGGTAAAGCGCTGCTCGACCTGGTACTGGCAACTGGGGACAACCTAATCAGTGACCTAAAGAACAATGGGGAGCTGGGTGACAGCGAGCATAAGCTGATCACCTTTACCATCCACTGTAAAGCTAGCAAGTCAGTCAGCAATACCGAAGTCCCTGACTTTAGGAAAGCTGACTTTAACAAGCTCAAGAGGCTTGTCAGTGAGGCCCTAAGGGACCATGACCCCAAGGGGAGGGGAGTTCAGGACAAGTGGTTGCTCCTCAAAGGAGCGATCATCGATGCAGAAGCTCAGGCTATTCCATCTCAGAGGAAAGGCAGCAAAAGACCCCTTGGCTCTGCAGGGAACTAGCAAACCTTCTGCAGCTAAAAAGAAAGGCCTACAAAGAATGGAGGACAGGATTCACCTCCAAGAAGGAATATTCTGCACTGGTCTGGTCCTGCAGGGAGCAAACCAGGAAAGCCAAGGCTGCAATGGAACTCCAACTAGCTACAAGTATCTAGGACAATAAAAAGTCTCTTTTCAGATATGTGGGGAGCCAGAGGAAAAGGAAGGGCAACATTGGACCCCTGCTAAACCAGATGGGACAACTGACAACCGATGTCCAGGAAAAAGCCAACCTATTAAATAGGTATTTTGTGTCGGTCTTTCATCAGTCCCACTGGACACCATGCCCATTATGGGACAGTGAGGCCCGGGTGAGGGAGATTCCCTGCCCTTCATCAATGCTGACATTGTGAAGGAACACCCTGAGAGGCTGGACACCTTCAAGTCAGCTGGCCCTGACAATCTGCACCTAGGGGTACTCGAGGACCTGGCTAGTATCATAGCCCAGACCTGGCATGGATCTTTGAGAACTCCTGACACTCTGGTGAAGTGCCCGATGATTGGAAGAAGGCCAATGTGGTGCCTATCTTCAAGAAAGGGAGGAAAGTGAATCCAGCAAACTACAGGCCCATCAACCTGACCTCTATCGTGGGCAAGGTCTGAGAAAAGAATATTAAAGAGGCCATTCTTAACAGACTGGCTGATGGCAACATCCTGAGGGAGAGCCAGCATGGGTTTGTTGTGAATAGATCTTGCTTGACCAATCTTATTTCCTTTTATGACCAGGTGACCTATCACCTGGACAAGGGAGAGGAGATTGATGTTATATATCTTGGCTTCAAAAAAGCCTTCGATCTGGTATCCCATGGTCACCTCTTGGCCAAACTGGCCAACTGCAGCCTTGGGTCCACCACAATCCACTGGCTGGGGAATTGGCTCTGTGGTCAGACCCAGGGGGTAGTGGTTGATGGAAGTCAATTGTCATGGTGCCCCGTGACCAGTGCGGTCCCCCAAGGCTCTGTCCTTGGACCTCTATTGTTCAACATCTTCATTAATGATGTGGACATTGGAGTCAGAAGTGGACTGGCCAAGTTCGCTGATGATACCAAACTCTGGGGTAAAGCAGTCACACCTGAGGGCAGGAGGGCAATCCAGGCTGACCTGGACAGGCTCAGGAAATGGGCAGACAAGAACCTGATGGTGTTTAACACTGAAAAATACAAGGTTCTCCACCTTGGGAGGAAAAACCTGTAGCATCCTTATAGGCTCGGCAGTACTACGCTGGCTAGCACTATGGATGAAAGGGATTTGGGGGTCATGATTGACCACAAGATGAACACGAGCCTTCAATGTGATGCTGCGGCTAGTAAAGTGAGCAAAATGCTGGCTTGCATCTATAGATGCTTCTCAAGCAAATCCCAGGACGTCATTCTTGTGTTGTGCTCAGCCTTGGTGAGGCCTCAGCTGGAGTACTGCATCCAGTTTTGGGCTCCACAATTCAAAAGGGACATGGAGCAGCTTGAGAGAGTCCAGAGAAGAGCCACGTGCATGATCAGAGGTCAGGAAAACAGACCTTATGACAAAAGGCTGAGAGCTATGGGGCTCTTTAGCCTGGAAAAGTGCAGGCTCAGGGGCAATCTGATGGCCACCTATAAGTTTATCAGGGGTGTTCACCAGGATTTGGGGGAACAGTTGTTCACCAGAGCGCCCTAAGGTTTGACAAGGTCAAACAGTTATAAACTACTGCAAGACCATTTCAGGCTGGATATAAGGAAGAATTTCTTTACTGTCTGAGCCTCCAAGGTCTGGAATAGCCTACCATCGGAGGTGGTTCAAGCACCTACATTGAATGCCTTCAAAAGAAATTTGGATGCTTATTTTGCTGGGATCCTATGATCCCTGCTGACTTCCTGTCCCTTGGGCAGGGGGCTGGACTCGATGATCTTCTGAGGTCCCTTCCAGCCCTAATGTCTATGAAATCTATGAAATTCTCCATGCATATGAACTCATAACCATATGATCATGAAACTTGTTCTTTCAGAACCATGAGAAATTATCTTGAGCTTTTAATTTATCAAGCTAAATGGTTGTACCAATAGTCCATTACAAAGAGATGGTGAATGTAGTACTGTTGCCAGCAATAAGGCAGGTAACAGCACCTAACCCATACAGCATGAACAGCAGCAAACCCAGATTCCCCATCTTCAGCAATCTTGCATGGTCCTGTCTTGATGAGGTTCCATCTTTTAGAATGAGAGGATACAGCATTCTCCATCGTAGAGCAGCTATTCACCAGAGAGGCAAAAACTCTGTAATTATTCACCACTGAGACACAAAAATCTAATCTTTAAAATGCTTGGTTTCCTGGAAAATTATACCTGAGTGTTCTTCTTTAAATCTAAATATTCACCATCTGTCAGAAGTCAGGGCATTAGGCAGACTAAATTGGCCCTGGTTATTAGGTGGGCTGACTACTTCCAGCTGGACCCAGTTGCCTCCTTTGGTGCGGTTGCTTGCTAGCAGCAGCTCTTTACCAGACTGTTCAGCATAAGAGATGCCTTGCTATCTAACCTAGGGCTTCTGACCCCTTGTTCATAGTTTCCCACTTGTCAATTCCTAGTTTCCTCGTTCTTGTCCACTGACCCCTTTGCTCCAGACTTGTTTGGAAAACACCTATATCCCAGTTCTGTAGAGCTACAGCTGCTTGCTCCTGACCTACCTATTGAGTCTGCTTGGGCTGTCTGCTTCCTATTCTTGACCCCCCTGGCTTATGGATCTACATCTACATCTACCTCATTGTAGTATAGTGGCTATCATATTTACCTCACCTACAGAAGTCCCCAGGCCAAAACTGGGCAGAAACTTTGTCTGTTCCTGATCTCATGGGTTATGACCCTTTAGGGTCAGGCCATACAGTCAGGCCTTATCCTGGTTGTATCCCTGATAACATCATGTCACAGATGTCACAGGCCAGCTGGACACTGTGAGTATATCAATTTAGTTGCAGACTGACTGAGCACCGCAACTTCATTAGCCATTGGGCTTTTTGGTTCGGGATTGAGAAGGTGATGTTGGAAATGAAAGAAATGACAAGTTTCACTTACAAAAAGGAATGAATTTTACTTATGACAACAAAAGATATAGTTTGCATATAGAATAGTTAATAAAAAGGTTAAGCTAATAAGCAGACAACATAACAATACAGATTAAAATTGACAGTGATAATAAAACAGATAAAGAAATGAACCAAGAGTTTCCACTTGGTTAGTAACTTATCGATAGTCCCTTGGTTAGAAGATGCACATCAAGTTGAATCAGCGAAGTCAGACGTCTCTGAACTGGGCTGCCTGAAGGATACTGGTGGAAGTCCCTCAGTCAGGATCTGGTCCTCACTCTCACAGGGAGTAAGCGAGATCCGTGGGGTATGGGACAGCAATGACTCTTCTGTTCCGTCCTTCCTGAGGGTTACTATGATATGTGTGTTCTTTTATATTCTAATTATGCTATTTTTTTAGTTATATAGCCATTCATAATATTGCTTTATAGCTGTTATCCTATGGGGTTAAAAGGTGTTAGAAATTATTATAATAAGTTACTGCTCAAGCTTGGGTTTATCCAATAAGCAAATTGCAACACAACATCTTCAGGTTTAAAATTAACATTACCCCATCTAAATCTAGCCCCTTCAAAACTCTCTGACTATGCTTTTTTGAGATGTCTTTTCTTGAAATGTACTGGATAAGCTGGGCAGTTGAATCCAGTTTTTATCATCATCAAGGCTAATTTCTGAGTGAGAAAGAACTATTAGGTCAGCTAATTTCAGAGCTATAGCTTTGTCTTTGAGGCCTAGTCAGTTGCACAAACAGTTACAAGTTACATTTGAGGGTTACAAAAATACAAGTTTCATATTAGACAAAAGTTCCAAATGCCTCCAAGAAGCACATATTTATTGCTTATTAATTTCTTTGGTTCTGGCCATCACAATCCACCCCTTGCTTCTTTGGAGCATTTGGTAAGACTTATAAATAGGATTTCTGCCAGGTGGCATGTACATGGTTGGCAGAAACAACATTTATTTTGGCACGGATTTTATAACAACAACAACACTTAAAAATTATATTGAACAATATTAATCCTATAACCAAACTTATTATTACTACAAACTAAGGAAAAGGAGCATTTTTAGTAAAGGCATACATTTGCACAGTACAAATTACTTCATACTATTTACACAGTGGGGGAATGTTAGTAGCACACTTAATAATTTGCCCTCCCTCTTGGGCTATGAGAGCAAGCTGTTTACCTTCTCGGGCATCTTCAAGCAAATTGTTGATGTAGGCTGCTACTTTATCGCACCCTTTTAGTTGAGGCATGTCTACATCTTGAACCCAGGACTTTGGAACACCTAGGTTAAGGGTGAGACTTTCTAGCTGGGTTTTTGGCTACATTAAAATAGCTTCCTGGTCTTGGACAATCAGGATAGCTGATGCCCCTTGAAAATCTTGAGCTTCTGCACAGCAGCTGGTGCAGGAGGTCTAAAACACTCTGTTGGGATAATACAGGCGGCCAGGACCTTCCCAACAAACCCGCTGAGCTAGGGTAATGTAGGGAGTCACTGGTAGGGATGTTATACAAATCATGTTGGAGGGACTATTGGGCCACCCCCCCAAACAAAGTTCCCAAGCCTATTAGAATGCCATTTACAGGGTACACTGGAGATTGAGCTAGATATTTGGGGCTATCTGGGGTTATAATTTCTCAAATGGGATGATGGAAGTCCCAGTCCCACATACATCCTCCTCCCAGTCCTGTTGTTAAGAGATGAGCAGTGGACCATGTGCTGTTTGCTACCCCATGTACGACAAAACAGCATTTTGTCTTGCTACAACCCTCCCATCGTGTGCTCCATGTGTCTCGGTAAACTAATTGTTGGGTTAAAACTGGGGGTAGTCCATGGCATTTTAAGCCAGCAGGCCATTCTTTGTGTCTGAGATCTTTCATCACCTGGGAAAAGTGAAAGTTAAGTGAAAGCTGCACTTGGGCACACACACTGCTCCAAGTTTGATTAGCATCAGCTTGAAAGCCTGCATGCATTAACAGATAACTTATTTGTGCTGCTTCACGGCCAATGGTTGCTACTAATTCATCAGTGTATTCTAGGGCCGTGTTATCAATCATACCCCCTCTAGTAAGAAAACCTATAGCTTGCTGTATATCCATGATTCCTTGGGTGTTTTTCTGAGATTTATCTATGTTTTAAACTCCCATGGCTGAATTAAGCCCATTCCACACGTGGTCTAGGGTACCTCTTTTTTTCCGGGCGCTTAGAGGCTGTTGGGCTGCGGGTTGGAAAACAGTTGGCCAAGTTCAGCGCAACATTTTTTCTGCCAACCGGGCGCCGGCAGAATAGTTGGGGAATGCTGTTCTGAAAAACTATTGTTCAGGGTTAAAGGTAATACGGGTATTAAACAAGGAAGCATTAAGGAGAACTGGAGCTTTGGTCTGGGACCTCCACCATGGGGTGACATTAGACAAGCGAGGTAGCGGATACACCTGTGGTGGCTCTTTTTGCATTAGCAATGTGCATCCTTGCTTAATACAAAAAACAGACAGGGGCTCTCCTGTTTGGGTGCTTAACTATTTCTCCTCTTGTTCCTGGGATTGGTAAACTTCCCAGTGGGGTTGGTTTATTCGCTGGAATGCATCCCCATTTGCATACTTAAATGCACATTGTCCAGGTATGACGATGGCATGGGTATCTTGCAAAAATAATTCTGGCACAGTGCCCCCCATGGGTTCAGCCAGTTTTTCTGGGTTGACCAGGGCTGTGCCCTGCAGACCTTCCTAGACTGTTTGGCGATAGGCAGCTATAGTATATTCAATTCTGTGAGCGATCCCCGCTTCATCTATATGGCAGAACCACAAGATACCTGGAACATGGGATGTGTTGGCTTCCCATTCCGTGGACCACCACTTAACAGCATAAGACCTGTTTTTAAACCACCATAGTACCTTGCTATACTTGAAGGACTGGTGTATTTGGTGAGCTGTACACCATTGTGCCAAAGTATCACTGGGTAGGGGGACTGCTGGAGCAATTGTTTCCCATGGAGGTGGGGTTGGAGGTTTTGGTTGTCTCTTTGGGCTCTGGATGGTTGTAGAATTTCGGGCTGCAGGTGGGGTTACGGAAGTGGTCACATCAGAACTCAGGGTGGGCAGTGTACCTGCAGGCAAAATATAACAGCACCAGGGCCATTGGCAGAAACCACAACAATTTTCCCCTGTCTCATACTCTTTTTTCCTGATTCTGGCATATGGGAGGAAACCAAGTAACCACCCTGTCCCACAGTAACATTGACAGGTTCCCCCTTGCCAATTTACAAACCATCAATGATGACTAAGAGGCCAGTTTCGCACTTCTTCGATTGCAGTTGGGCGTTCTCAGTATTTCAGTGTGTCTGAAGCTTTGGCAGTGGGTTGAATCTGGGGTTCAAGAGCATGGGAATGTCCCACATCAGTCAAACAACAGCAAACAATTAGCAGTCCCGTCATGATGGCATTCCACCCCTTCATTGCTGGATGGGGGTGGCGGTGTTGCTCTGGAGCAGGATGACAACTCCAGAGCACCCCGAGGTTGCTACGGCTGTGCCCGCGGATGGAACCAATCTGTAGGAACAAGGAAAAGTGGAGTCTGGCTCCCATTAGATGGATCTGACCTTGATACCCACCATGAGTTACATGTGTCCCGTGCCATTAGCACCCCTTCCCTTTTGTCTCCCTGTGGATGCTTAACTACTACCTGATTCCTCACCTGGAGTTTTCCCCAACCACCTTTTGGCTGTTCCACTGCTGGCTCACAAGGCCCACCTTGACCAAAGGCTTGCTGCATGGGGCTTCCTCCAGAGCGGGGCCGATTGTTGGCCCAGTTGACTGAGCGATCCAGGTGCAGGTCTCAGTCTTTAAAGGCCGAACCGGCGGCCATTCGCAGGTTGCACTTTAAGATACCATTGGCTTGTTCTACTAGTCTATTAGATTGAGGGTGATAGGGAATGTGATAGGTTCACAGCACTTGATGTTTTGCAGCCCACTCATAGACAAGATGGTTGCGAAAATGTGAACCATTGTCACTTTGCAGCTCTACAGGAGGTGGGTAGATGGCTAGCAGGTTTTCTAGTGCCTTGGCAGAGGCCCGAGCAACCATCATTCTGGTGACTGCTTCTACTGCTACAAATACATACTGTTGCTTTCTGGGTGTGCGGGGAAGTGGGCCTATAAAGTCACATTGCCAAACTTGCCATATTACTTTCTCATCACGTAATGACAAAGGGGTAGTTAAGGCAGGGGTTAGTCAGGCTTTGACTTGCTGGCAGGTGATGCAGGAGTTGACTAATTCCTGTGCTTCCCTTTTGGTTAGGTGAATGCCCCAGGTGGCTGCTAGGCGAGCAGTGCCATCACGGCCAGGGTGCCCATGCTGCCGATGCAGCCATTCTGCAGCTAGCACTCCAGGGGTTGCCTGGAGGGAGTGGCTGGGTGCTTTCTCTGGGGGTGGCTGAGTTTTTGCCTCAGCAACAAGGGCTTCTGTGCTGCCTTTGGCTAGCTCATCTACTTGCCTGTTCCATTTTGCTTCAGCTTTAGCTTTTTTGTTCCCATGTGCTCCACTAACATGTTGTATATGTAGGGGAAGGCCTCCCTCTGCTATTACCCACAAAGTTTCCCGGTTATGTTAGCTCTAAATATTTTTGCCTCGTCTTTTGAAGTTTTCTTTTTTCCACAAGGGTAGCCACTTGGTGCAACCCTCTACTACCATCCACGAATTGCAGTAGATATAAATGGTTTTGTATAGCATGACCCTAGTAACAGTTCATAGTTGGCCACGTTGACTACAGCGGCCAACTCAGCATACTGTGCACTTTGGCCGTTTCCCTCCATTGTAAGTTGCTTACCATCTCGAATTCGTATGGCAGCACTCCTCCAGGTGTGACCTTTGGCTGAGCTGTCGGTGAACCAGACTTCTACGTCTTTTGATGTTTCCATGTTGGGTGAGAAAGGAGGTGGTTCCTTGATGGGAGATGGTTCATCAGAGCTGGTTGCATCTGGGTATATGTTGACAGTGTTTTCTGTGACTTTTTCCACTAGTGCTGGATGTCCCTTTGGGGTTACCTGCTGTGCCTGACTTAAAATATAATAGATCCATTTCTGCAATGTTGTTTCTTGGGCCCTCCCTCCAGGCGGGAGGTGTCGGTCAGACAATGCCATTCCCAGGATGGGTACCGGAGTAGTTATGACAGTGGGTAACTCCCCTCTCAGGGCTTCTGTGGCTTCTAAAGCTGTGGCTGCTGCACACAGCATTTTTTCTAGCAGGGTGTATTGGGCTTTGGCCCCCTTCCAGCCTTGGCTCCAAAACCTTTCCCTTTGCCTTAGGTGTATCTCTTTGCCATAAGCTCCACTGGGGCCCCCCGTTGGACACATTTACATGGAGCCAGAGCTCCCCTTCTGGGTGTCATGCTGCTAGGGAGGTGTGAATGGTTACCAACTCCTTGAGGGCCCACATAGCATGTTGGTGCTCAGGGCTCCATTCCCACTGTGCCTTTTTCTTGCACAAATTATACAAAGGCCAGGCCAACACACTAAACTCAGGGACATGCAGGCACCAGAAATTAAGCGCTCCCAGCTGGTCTTGCAGCTCTCTTACATTATTGGGGGCAAGGGTATTTACCAGGCTTTGCAGCTCCTTAGCTGGTAAGATGGGTGCACCTTGTTGCCACTGGATTCCCAGGAATTCATACTGGGGCCTAACTTCTTGGAACTTTTTGCTGGACAGCGTGAATTTAAATGCCTGCACCTTTTCCTTCAAGGACTCAAAGGCACAAATGGTTAATTCCCGGTCTTGGCCTCCCACCATGACATCGTCGACATACTGCCAGACATGCACCTTTGGGTGGCTTAATTGGACTTCATGGACCACTGCTGCTAGTATTCTATGGCCAAGGTGGGGCTATGCACCCAACCCTGGGGTAGGACTGTGTAGGTGTACTGCTGTCCTAGCCATGTGAAGACAAACAAAGGCCAGTGATCTTCATGGACAGGAATAGCAAAGAACATGTCTTTAATGTCCACGGATCCCATCTACTGGGGTCCATAACACCTAATGTTTTCTGTTAATGCAGGCATGGATGGAACCACAGCTGTCAAATGGTTGGTATTGGCATTCAGAGCTCTAAAGTCAATAGTTAATCACCAATCCCCACTTGGTTTACATACCGGCCACACCGGGTTGTTGTATGGAGAATGAGTCCAAATGATGGGTCCATCCTCCAGCTGCTGGTTGATGATGTCCTGGATGGGTTGTGTTGCCTCGGAGGGTGTGTGGTATTGAGATCGGTGTACCCCCTTCATGGCTGGCAGGGTGAGCGGGGTCATAAAACATCAGGCTACCACCATCATCACGTCTTCCTGCTCGATTTTCTGGGCTGTGGTACAGCTAAACTGCCAGGTTTCCTGTTTAAGAATAAACTGCTGCCCCTGCAACACATTTAGTCCCAGTAGGTTTGGCCCTCCTCGGAGCCGTCATCTTTCTTGGGAGCCACTGCCATTACAGCAGCTGCTGTTACTACGGAGCCATTAGGCAAGGTGAATGTGGGTCGGACCAAATGTCCTGGTTGTCTGGCACCTCCAACTCCTACCACTTGGTAGGGGGTTCCCTGTGCCCCTTTCCATTTTGCACAGTTCAAAACACATAACTAACTGGGCAGTGTCTAGTAGCATGTCAATTAACTTTTTTCTTCCATTTAAACAAATCTTTGTAGGCACTTTGATTAAGGGGCTAATAATATTCTGTGTTACCGGGCTTCGATCCTCTACTGCCCCCACAATGGCCCCTTGCACGGGGGGCTGGGTCAGCCGGGACTCCTGCTGCGGCGGGTCGGGGGTGCTGAGGGTTCTGTCTTCTTTCCCTTTTCACCCCCACAGTGTTTGATCCATAACCCCTGCAGGACTATGGTAGCAGTCTGTCAATTTGCTCTTTACTAAACTTTGCTGCCAGTAGCTCTTTCCACATTTGCACCTGCGGAGCTTTGGGTTTTTCATTTCCCACTTTCCTGGATTTGAGGGGCTCTGCTGGGTCATCTTTCTCGGGAGCCACTGCCATGGCCTTGGCAGTTTTTGTTGGTTTGGGAAGCCCTGCCTTCTGCAAGATGGATAGAAGCTGTACTAGCCTCCGTATCGCATCTCTTACCGGGTGAGTCACTAACTCTTGTTGCAATGCCAGGAGAGCTGAAGTGCATTCGGTGGGCAATCTCTGGGTAAAGACAATGAATGGCTTCCTCTAAATTAGGCCATGCTCGTGGGGGGGGGGTTAAACTCTTCTTCCATGTTACTGTAACCTGCAGCATCCACTTGCATTGCAGCAGAAAACAAAGTAATATTTTGATCTTGAGCGACCCACTGACCCAACTGGATTTCAGGGTGGAGGACCAATTGTACTGCCTCGGTGTGACTGGCAAATACTGCTGAGACTCCTTCACTATACATTCAAATTAACTAATCTATTATTGGCTCCCCTGGTTTAGCTTTATGTTGCTCTTGCAATTCTTTGATTTCTGTGCGAGTAAAAGACCGTGTCTCCATCTGGGGATTTCCCCCTTGTGGCCTTCCACGGGGCATCACCACTGGGAAGGTTTGGGTTAACCCTCCTCCCAAATTCTCTTGGACTGCGGGGGCATAAGGAGGTGGGATTTCATGGGCTTCTGATGCAAGCCTCGCATACTCATCATTCCCTGGCTTAGTTTCTGCAATTTCACCATACAGACTTTCACTCTCTGGGTCATCTCACAGCTCAGTCTTTGGAATCCCATTATAAAGACACTGCCACACCCTTTCAAGGGAAGGTTCAACTGATCGTGCCACTTGCACTTTCTGCTTAAGGGAGGCAATTGCTTGTGTAACTAGTATCTTTCCCTCTCGGCTTTCTAGTATCTCTAGTCGATCTTGAGCTGTCCTTGCAGCTGCGCACGCGACAGAGCTAGAATCTTTCTCTTCTCTTAATTCACTTTCAAGCTGGGTTACTCAATTATCTAGGGATTGAATTGTTTGATGGAGCTGAGTGGCTTCCTCTGCTCCCAGTCTTAGGCAGGTTCCCAGCAGCCAAGACAGACATCCCTTCCTCGGTTTGCCTTTCTGCACAACAGTGAACGCAGCCTACTGACAGGGAACTGTGGCAGAGTCACTCCAGGCGGGTTTCAATCTCTCTTTATCCCACCCCAGATTCTTAATACCCGTAACCTTTTCTATTAAAGTAATCAGTGGGACCCACCCCTCTGACCCCTCTATGCCATTCTTCCCCTTCAAATTCTCCATCCTCGATCCTGTTTGTGACGCCAAATTGTCACAGGCCAGCTG
>NW_017729033.1:98686575-98689576 GCF_001723915.1 Gavialis gangeticus | reverse complement strand
TTTATTGCTTATTAATTTCTTTGGTTCTGGCCATCACACAAAGAGCAGTTAAAATACAGTGGAACTGATTATCATATATGCATTAATAGAAGTCTTTCAGGAAACAATATGATTACAATTCCTCACTGCATTAAAGCGATCCAAAATACATATTGGTAACATCCACACTCTTATCAAAGCATCACAAGAGAGGCAAAAAGCCTGAGTGGCTTTTCAGACTCTCGAGTTTAGATATGCACTCATCAGCTTTTATTGATGAGAACAGACAGAAAATTCCAAACAAGAAACAGATCTGTCCACGTTGCTTTAAACAACAATTCTTCTGGAGTAGGGATGGGGGAAAAAGAGACTAAAATTGAAATGATAGATCAACTACACATCAAAATCTGTCAGCTGCATGACTCAGCAGTCATTTTTAGTGTAACAAATAGGCCATCATTTCTTTTCCATGCTGATTTTTCTCCGTTGTTGTTACACTACAACACTGCACAGCATTGAAAGCCACATCCCAGGGTGTCATGTTCAGTCCATTGCTGCTTGTATTGCTTTTTTATTTTTGTGGTAATGTGAAATAAAATGATGGAACATCAAATAAATAAAATCAGGCAGCAGGTGAATTAGGGGATGGATAATGTATTGCTCTTACATGACAGAAGATATGGAACATTTTCCAACACATGGTCACAGGAGGAATTCAGCCAAAATTATTAACTGCTAGAATTTAAAATGGTCCTTTCATGTCTGTGCATAAAGGAGTTACTAGTTGCAGTTTATTTCCCAATGCACAGGGTCATTTTCAAGCCAGCCCAACACTCGCAGCTCCTATTGCTTGCCATTATGGGCACAAAAAAAGGCAGAGCATACTGCATGGTGTTTATCTCACTTTCCTAAAAATATCCCTTACTCTGTTCATGACAAACCTTTAGAGGGCCTCCTGCTTTTTTTTTTAACCTCACAGAAATACATGCTACATCTCTGCCTGTCGTCTTGCTAGTCCTTGAATATTTCTTGCAAGTCCATTTGGCCATGTACAGGCACCCAGGACTGGTGGCTGGCAAATCTCCTCAGCTCTACTTAACTCTGGGGTTTCCTGGAGCAGATACTCCTGAGACTCCTTTGTGTACCAGAGTGCATTAGATTGTAAAGTAACAGCAGATGAGGCCTGAAGGCAAGCAGGTGGGATCTGTAATGAACCTTTAAAAGGAAAGAATCTATAAAGGGAGGATAGGTAGCTAAATACAGGAGACCACTGAAAGGAGGAAAGAAATTGAGTTCAAAGGGCAGAAATCTCAGGCACTGCAAGCTGGCAGCTGGATGCTAGGTGGGCTGTTGTGAGGGAGAGAAGATGGTACCACTTTTTCTTCCATGCTGGTGATCGTAATGAATACTCCTGCTCTTTGTATCTTATCACTGGATTCTCTTCCTCTTTGAAGAAACAGATTCTCAAATTGTGGTTCGAATATGAATTCGCTACACCGGGGGGTTAAATTCATCCAGCCCCATGAGCTCAATGAGCATCACTGGGACAGATTGCAGGCCAAACCAGACTGCTCCCCTGTGCAATGCAGGGTTCAGCCCATATGCTGCATGCCGCATGCACTGGTTCCCAGGGCTGGCATGGGGTACCTGCTACGGTACATGGGCAGAACCCAGAGCTGCACATGGCACAGGGGTTCTGGGCCACAGGCTGCATGCAACACCCTGTGTTAACCTCCTGTGCTGTGTGCAGCACATGCAGGGTTGAGTCCTGCCTGTGCATTGCAGGCAGCATGTGGGACATGGGGTTGGTCCAGCAATCCATGGGTGAGATCATAGTTTCAAGGACCATATCTAGCCCATGTGCCATATGTTTAAACACCCCATTCTACATACTAAAATCTGAGTTGAATAACATCTACTTTAAAAATTATGTCAGGGTGCCATAGAGCCCCTGTTATATAGTGCCATGTGAAAACCAAGGAGACTTGGTGCAACTCAGGAGCTGCAACAAGAAAAATTAATGTAGCAATGAAATAAATTCTTTTGATATATTCAGTGCAGAGTGAAGCTCATTTAATTAATAATGCTTAAACACAGTCCGTCTGCCTTCTCCATATGAGCAGATGCTGTTTTCCATCTGAGCCAGAGACAAAATGTGACAGAATGAGAGTTCCTCTGAATAAATAGGAATTGTAAAATGAAAAGCAACCTCTCCAGTCTGAGTGTTTGTCCAGTGAGACTATGTAGGTTTCAAGCATATCCACTTGTGTATAAAAAAGAAGATGCATTAAACAGCTATATAGGTACTTATCCTTGTTAAGATGACCTCTGTCCTAATTCAACCATGCGAGAGCTGATGAGATCAAATTATCAGAAGTGTGTAGCACCCAAAATTGGAGTCAGGTTTTCTAAAGGGCTCTCTCCCACTTAAGCACAAAACTAAACTGTTTCCTATGGTACCAAACTGAAAACAAGGCCTAGACAAGTTCTATTTATTTATGGCAATGCTTTCTGTATTTCTTGCACTTTTATCACACAGTACAGAACTTATTGTTACATTTATCAGACTTCACAGACCTCTATAACTAAGCATGACACTTTAGGTTTAATATGCTCAGTAACATCCTGAATTCTCCTTTTTAATATTAGAGGCATTAGTTGATACAATCCAGTGAAGAATCAGGGAGATTTGCTTGTGTGTCACTGGCAGACCTTTTTAGACCAGGAAGCCTTTTTGGAGTTGTCTAAAGGACTGGCTAGTTAGGAATTTGTCAAGAAGTCAGGAAACCTGGCTTGGGATTAAGAGCAAGAGAAAGGAGAAAAAGGCAGTCGTGGTTAACACACATTGGAAATGCAAAATCTTGTTTTCAGTGAAGTTCTGAGGTGTTTGGAATAAATTTTAAACACATATTTACAGCTGCATTAAATGAATTATAAAGGGAATGGAACATCTAGTGAATCAAGCACGCCGATAAACTTAGAACTTACCCTCTGCTTCCTAGCATATTCTACCCAGCCTTCC
>NW_017729033.1:98671417-98681575 GCF_001723915.1 Gavialis gangeticus | reverse complement strand
GATAAACTTAGAACTTACCCTCTGCTTCCTAGCATATTCTACCCAGCCTTCCTCTAAGGCTAAGTACAGACAGTCAAAAAGCCTGAGGCTGAATCGATTCAGTCTTTACAGGTTAGTAGGGCTGTGCGAAGCTTCGGTTCCTGATTCAATTCAGTGGAGATTTGGCCTGATTCGGTGGCTGAATCTCCGAATCCAAATCAAATCAAAGGACCCTTCAATCTCTCTGAATTGAATCGGAACCCTCCAAATTGATTCGGAGAGATTCAGAAAGATTTGGCAATTCGGACACAGAGGCAGCTTTAAATGTTTCTTCTACATACTTCTAGGTAGCAGGGGCTAATGAATGCTGCAATGCTGGGGTGCATGGAGTGTTCCACAGGAGGGCGGGGGGCTCCCCAGAGCACATGGCAGCAGACCCAGAAGTGGACCAGAAGCACTTCTGGTCCACTTTTGGGTCCACTGGGGAGCGTGCAGGGCCCCCCAGTGACTTCCTGGCTCAGCAACTGGTGCCTCCTGGGTCTGGGGGACACATCCAGGGTCCCCTAATGGCTGATTGCCAAGATACTTCTGATCCACTTCCAGGTTTTCTGCCAAGCACGTGAAGGGCCTTGTGCTGAACTGATGATTCTCCAAATCAGCATCGAGTCTTCAGATTTGGATTTGGCCCAATCGAATCGGGGACAGTGATCCGAATCAACGAATCGAATCACTGTCTCTGATTTGGGCCGAATCCGAATAGAACAGCCCTGCTTTGCACACCCCTAAAGGTTAGTCTAAACTGGAGAGATTAAGCTGAGAAACAACTGGACATACCTTTACTTTTAATTCAGGAAATGCAGTCACATGCCTGCAGTGGCTCAAGCCAGAAGCCTGGGCGGGGGGGTGCTACAGCACAGCTCTCTGGCATGTAGCCAGCATGGGCTGCGTGTTCACTTTCTCTTCCTGCTGCCCCTGAAGTCTCTGGGATTTGCAATCTAATAGTACAGCAGAAGGACTCTGTAGGGTTGCTAATCACTTCCTCTTCCTGCTTCTAGGTGCCTCTGGGTTTTGTAGTCCACAGTCACAGCCAGCAGTAAGTTTCAGTAAGTTTTGCAGGGCAGGGCAGCTCTGTACTATGGGGAAAAGAAGGTTTAACTGGGAGAAGCGGGGTTTAGCCCCTCTCCCTGGCCCCAGCTCAGGGCTGGAAAGCATGCTGGGATGCTGGGGGACTGTAATTTAACTTGAACCAGGAAGGGGTCTGGGACAGAAGTTTCATAAACCAGTTTAACCCAAATCAGTTAAGTCTGATACTACATTCAACCAGGTTTATCTTAAACCAGTTTCAGCAATTTTGAAACTGGTTTGTGTGTACTGAACTTCTGTTCTGTTACAGGTTTAAACCAGTTTCTGATCACTTAAACTGGTTCATGTGTAACTTCTGTCCAAGGTTATGTGTAACTTCTATTCCTAGCCTAAATGACAAATAATGGTAGAAAATAAGACAAAGCATAATACTGCAGTACATCAGCAAGAACATTTTAAAAAGAAGCACTATTTTTTATGAACCCATTTGGTCATTATGTTTTTAGGAAAAATAAAATTACATGGGTCAAACACACAAGGGGAACTTTTCTTGTCTGAGAAAGAAGCAGAATGGCTAAGTTGAAAAACAGAGAAAAAACAGTGGTTTGTGTTTAACACCATGTAAATGAAAGCAAATAGTGGTGATCAGAAGTAGCTTCAAAACAAGGGAAAACATCCTTGTTCAATTTATAGACTTTTAGAAACACATGTAGCTTCCTTACTAAGTGATATTATTGTAGTGGTGACACTTTCAGACCACAGTGATTGTTGGATCTACAGTCAGAAATGTAGGTGGATATTCATTAGTATACTACATTTTGTAATCAGGTGCTATGCAGTACAGTGCACTGTACCAGAGTAGAACTGCTTAATCCATGCCCCCTTAGACAGGACATAGAAATATTCATTATATTCTTAAGGATGCAATTGTAGGCTATAATTCATGCTAGAATATGAAGTAAAACTCTTTACAGGGAAATGTTCTACACGTTATTTTTGAAAGCATTGCAGCTAACCTGAGTTATGACATCACTAAAGAGTGCCAGATGCGGTTTTGCACTGTAGTACTCACAAAAGGGTCCTGGTTACATGTTATACTGTGAGCCACACAAATGTTGATGGATGTTAGTGCCAGCTAGAGTTTGAAGCAGTCACACTTCAGGCCAGCAGGGGGCTGGGGGACTGTAACAAGGCGCCATCTCCAAGGGCCCCTGGAGGTTGAGCAAGTTCCTTATATCCTGTTCTTGGGGCAGTCTACCCTTCTTTCACCCACCACACCTTGATGTAAACAGTTAAGGCATGGGAGGCTACCCTAATTTTACAGTAATGATCCCCAGCTAATTGTGTGGCTCCATTCCTCCCCTACACCACGCCCCATGCCTTTGAATCACCAACTGGGTGGGACACTTGTCCCTATATCTCTAGGCCACTTCAGACCTTCCTTATTTTGTTAGGGTTTCAGCTTTCCCAGCTTCTGCCCCTCTACTCTGGCTGGTCCTGCAGCCAATGCCCACTGTTTTAGATCTGGCCTCTGGGCTCCAGCCCTGGTCTTGCCCTTCTCAGGCACCAGGCCCCTGGCCCCTGACTCCGACCTGCTGCAGCCTCATTCTCTGCCCTGCTTCCGGCTCAACAACTGCTCTGCCTTGAACCTGCTCCCAGCAGGGTTCAAGAATATCATGTGCCCCTAGGACACTAATGGGACCTCCAACCTACCTCTTTAGTCCCAAACTCAAGCCACCATTGTAACTTTAATTAAAACATTTCTGCCTCCTGTTAGGCACTGAAACCCTCACTGAGTTTCACATGAAATAAAGGCCATTTGCCTGCATAACAATTATCTCTCTCTCTACCCCAAGTAGCTCTTTCTTATTCCCAGGCCTCCAGAGCTGCTTTCCTCCAGCCCTGCTGTAGATTCAGGGGGGGCACTGTGCTGCTGCTGCGAGCTCTGCACTCCATGACTCTCAGGGGTGGGCTCCTTGACTGGCTCAATCCCAGGGCTTATCTAGCTTTGGCCTGAGCCCTCTTCTAGTCATGTGATGCCCCCAGTCAGTTGACCTGACTACAGGACTGTCCTTTAACCCATGTTCTGTTGGCTGCCTGTGCTAGAAAGACTCTGACTTTAAAAGGGCCACACTGGTCTCTAGTAACAGGATCAGGATTCCATATCACAGGGACTGAAAGGTAAGAATCCCCTTCCCTCCCACTCCAGGCTTACCCCAGCACCCCTTCCCTCCCCTTGCCAGCCTCCAGCATCCCGCTTCCCTGCTTACTTGTGGCTGTCCATGCTGTCTGTCCCAAGGGAGCAGGCAGGGAAGGGTTAACTTGCCTACCTGGCCACCACCACTGCTGCCACTGCAGGCTGCTGCTCTTCTCCAGACAAAGCCCAGACCAGGTAGGCAAGTTAACCCTTTCCTGTCTGCTCCCCCAGGGCAGACAGTGCAGGCAGCCACAAGTAAGTGTCTAGGGTGGCTACACTTAAGTGTAACACCAGCTGGGTTTCACAGATCAGAGATAACGCTGCCCTGGAGTGGAGTAATTTTAAGCTACCTAATGAGTGCTTCAAACTAATTTCAGGTGTTAATGTTCAGACAATCCAGGGGTTAAGAGCTCCAAGGGCTGCCTAAAGTTATCATGTAACAAGGCCCTAGGTAATGCACACAGAAATTATCCACAAGTCACATTTGAATCTGAACTTTCTGTGATGTTGTCCCCAAGATAAACTCTTTGATAACTAATGGGTGGATTCATTATTTGATGACCCATTCTCCAAAACACCATCATGTTGAGCTACTAATGGTTGCCAGCTATTTAATCTGAAATTATGATGTACACAATGACTATACCACAAAAATAATTTAATGTTATTAGGATTTTAAGGTCAAAGCTAGCTCTTCAGGTGGTATAAATTTCTGATTTGTCCATTAATTTTTCATATTATTCCTAATGATTATTGGGTAACTTCAATTATAACAGCTTGAGATGAATTGGGACAGAAGACAGTTAAAAAAAAAAAGGTTGTGTCTTTTCTCTGCAAAATATTTATTATTTATACACAATTCCCACAATATGCTAGATACTTTACAGATGTATAAAAAGTGAGGGGCACGCCTCTTTCTTGCCACTGTAAAGAAGAATTCTTTTCATTTTTAAGGCTTTGAACTCTTTGGGTGAGATCTGCCTCTGAACTGACCAGAGAGCCCCAGTCCTTAACAAAGGTTGTGGATGCTCCTTCAACACTAACAACAGCAGCGACAACAACAACAACAGCACTTGAAACAAATGCAATTCCACTACTATAAAATCATTGGAAATGAGATCTAAATCAAGCTTGTGGTCCATGACAAGTGGAGCTTACAATATTATTAAAAATATATTAATGTAGGGAAAAAGGTAGCAGAGAACCAAGTAAACAAGGAGTGGAGTGCACTGTGTCTGTTGGTGATTTAAATATGTTTAAAAATATATATAATACCTTTAACCAAGAGAATGTGAGTACATCACTGTAAGGAAACTCGGGCATGTAAGTGGACTTAAGCACCTAAATGTGATTCTAGTCCACTCTGCTTGAGTTTGTGAAGGTCTATGTTGCATCTACTTTTGTAACCCAACATTCTCTGACCCACAAGACTGAGTCACAAAATAGTAGTGAGAAAGAAGAGAACCAATCTACCTTAGTATTAAAAGTTTTTCAGGTACTTGAATAGAAATGTGGGTGGAATAGAATTGCACTCATTTGGTGCCTATATCTATTTATACACTGAGCAAGTGGACTAGAACCTTGCCCATTATGTCAAGCTAATAGGTTCACAGGACAAAAGGGGTCATTTCTCAAATGACAGATATGGGTCATGCATGTCCACAAAAAAGTAGAGAGGTTGCAAAAACTCAAAATTATTATAGCTCTGAAGGTTGATCTTGTTGGATCTTGGCAATTAGGAAAACAGAAATGTAGAGCCAGAACAGTTTATATGACAAAAACAGTACTTATTTCTAAGTACTGCTTCTATTTCTAGTAGTGACAGAATCCCAGACTTGCAGATATTACCTGGGCTAGGACTTAAATTGAACAGCAAAACATCAGCAGTTTATTTCTTGAGAGGTGATAAATGGATTAATTTTTAGAAAAGGAAATTGGACGTGATCTAATTATTTTAGGGTTGGAGTGGGAAGATTAACTGAATTATATTTCATGGACTTTGAGGTCAGGCTTTTGCTGCCACAATTTTTAAGTGTTCAGTAAGATCAGCAAGGTTATTGCTGAACCAGTTACCCACTAAAAGTATTTTTTGTGCTCAGGAAGCCCAAACTCATTAGGTTTGAAGATACAGGTAGTAAAACAAAATGGATGGAGAGCTGTTTTTGTATAATGAATGAATGAATGAAGCCCCCCCCTGCCCAGGTCCCAGTCCCCCCAAGCTGGAGTCTGCTCATCTGGAGAGAGCCCAGTAATATGGGGGGTTCCCTACCACCTGGCCCAGCTGGTTACACAACTCCTTCCCTCCTGAGTTGCTGCCTCTGACCAACAGGGGGGGAACTGAGCCCCCAGCCCCAGGCTCCCCTTGAGCTGGAGTCTGACCAGCTGGGGGGAGCCAGCTCAGCTGGGTGCCCAGCCCCACCTCCTACAAATCACTGCCTCTGACCTGCATGGAGGAAGGTTGCAGGGAGCAAAGATGGAGGTTTCCCTGCAGTCCTAGGGCTGCTCCCACAGCACTGGGACTAAACAATTCCTCTGCCCAGCCACAGCTTCTGGATCAGCCAGCAGACTGTGGAGAAGCAGGTGAGGGGGTCACCTGAATCCCCAGAGCCATACCCTTGAACAGCATCAGGAAGCACCCCACATGTACACACACACCGGACACTGAGCCCAGGAGAACTGCACACTAGCACAGCCCCATAGATGCAGCCTTGGCTCTAGCCAACCCACCCAGGGAAACCCATGGCCCCACAAAATTATAGAACAAATAGGATCATACACCAAGTATCAGTAAAATATGCTCTATTATTCATTTAACTGTTAATGCCTCAGGTTTCATCTACAGTACATGATGTTCAGTAATGCAGAGAAAACAAGTGGAAAATAAAGATAACTGATTCATAACAAATCAGTTCTGGCAGAGATGGGGTGGGGGGAAAGCCCCTTGGGCATGCAGACAGAACCGCTGAGAGAAGGCTGAGCACCCAGACCACCTATCTGGCTGCTAGCTTGGGCAAGCATGTCCCCAACCCCATCACCTGGGACCCTCCCCTTTGCACAGCCCAAGGCTTAATTTCATAGTTTGTAGGGTTGGAAGGGACCTGAGAAGATCATCTACTCCGACCCCCTGCCATGGCAGGAAAGAGTACTGGGGTTAAACGACCCCAGCAAGGTGTTCATCTAACCTAGTCTTAAAAACCCCCAGGGTAGGAGCCTGCACCACTTCCCTTGGAAGTTGGTTCCAGACCCTAGCCGCCCTGACCGTGAAATGGCACCTTCTGATGTCTAACCTAAACCTACCCTCTGCTAGCTTGTGACCGTTGTTCCTGGTCACTCCTGGCTGTGCTCGGGGGAACAGCGACTCCCCCAATGCCTTCTGATCCCCCCTGACCAGTTTGTAACAGGCCACAAGATCCCCCCTCAGCCTTCTCTTGTGGAGGCTGAACAGGTTCAGGTCCCGTAGTCTCTCCTCATAGGGCCTGCCCTGCAGTCCCCTGATCATGCGAGTGGCCCTCCTCTGGACCCTCTCCATGCTGTCCACATCCCTCTTGAAGTGCGGCGCCCAGAACTGGACGCAGTACTCCAACTGCGGCCTGACCAGTGCCGCATAAAGGGGGAGGATCACCTCTCTGGACCTGCTCGAGATGCATCTGTGGATGCATGACAAGGTACGGTTGGCCTTCCTAACTGCCTCCCCACACTGCCGATGCATGTTCATCTTGGAGTCAATGATGACTTGCAGAAGAGACCCACAGTAAGTGTCTTCTATCGTGAGCTGTACTTATTACCATGTCCCAGATTGCCCACACCCTGCCATGGTGTCCTGCCAACCACACCCAAGCACAGAGACCCAGGAGGAACAGTGTGTCCTGCTTGTCACCCTGCTTGATTCTCACCAGAGGCTGCAGGATGCACACCCACTTCAACATGATGTGGCAGCTGGTCACCATGGCATGCACCTTCATGCTCCTGATCCACTAGCTAGCCATCCTGCATAGGGCCATCTACCACACCCTGAGGCCACCAAATGTCATGGACTGGGCCAACATCATGTGGCTGTTAAGGACAAGGCCACCCAGGACACCATGGAGTCTGAGGTGCTGTGGCACCAACTCCAGACTATTGAGCTCCAGTTCTGAGCTCCAGCATTGACTGGTGGGAGCAGATCATCCTGGGAACCTGGCACAATAAACAGTGGGTCCAGACCTTCTGCATATGCCACATGAGCTTCATGGACATCATCACCCACCTGCCCCCCACATCGCTTGCTAGGATATCATCACGCAGCCATCCCTCACTCCAGAGAAGTGGGCGGCCATTGCCATCATGAAACTGGCCAATGCGGCAGTAACTGCTGCATTGCCAATGAGTTTGGCATGGGCAAATCAATGATCAGAGAGGCCATCCAGGAGCCATGCCTGGCCATCCAGCATGTCCTGACCAACCACTTCATCTGCCTTGTCAACCCACAGAAGGTATTCACTGACTTCCGCTGTATGGGCCACACCAGCTGCATGGGGGTCATGAATAGCACCCACATCCCAGACCACCCAGGCATTCATGAACTGCAAGGGCTTTTTCTCCATCATCCTGCAGTGCATTATCAACTTCCAGGGCTGCTTCACCCACATCTTCCTGGCCAAGCAGGTAGCACCCAAAATACCCACATCTTTCACAACTCCCTGCTGCCTGGGCTGATGAAAAGTGGGTGGTACACTGCCAAGATCCTCAGTTTCATCATCAGTAATGTCATCATCCCTTTCACTTATCATGGGGGACCTGGCTTACCCCCTCATGAAGCGCTGATGAAACACTATGGGGAACAGCTGGACCACCAGAAGGAGCACTTCAACTTCTTTCTGAGCTGCATGATGGTGGAGTGTGCCTTTGGCCACCTTAAGACTCGCTGGTGGGCTCTCAGCACATGCCTTGAAGTGGATGAAGAGAACATGACTTCACTCATTATTGCTGCATGTGGCCTTTACAACATGTACAAGATCAGGGCCAAGGCTGAAGAGGTATGGTGAAGAGTGAACATGAGTTCCACTCGCTAGCTAGAAAAACCTGTGTAGACTGGATCGATTTCCACCTTCAGTTTCTTGAATGTTTGCACTTAGCCTCAAGTTAATGTAATACCCACTATTTTAATGCTGTATCAAAGATATGGCCCTGAAAATACTTAAACAACTTAACATCAAATATTCTCCCAACATGGGAATAATTTGAAAATACAAAACAAAAAGAACAAAATAATGTCAAGTCCTTGCTTTACCAAAAATTCAAAATGGCTTCACAAGTGAGGATTCTGAGTGGAGATTTCATGACAAGAAACTCTGCACCTAAAAGCAGAAACAAGGAAGAGAGGAGTTTGAAGACAGAGGTGGTATGGCTACTGTAGGAGGTGTTGTTTGAGAATAATGGAAGGTTATTCATTAGTAACTGAAGCTCCTTTGTATTGCCCTTTTGGATGCGGCATAGGTGGTTTGTACCATGTACACAAACCATAGAACAGGTCAACTAGAAAAATGGTATGGGTGCTCATAGCAATTCTTAATATCCAAATGTATTGACACCAGAGAGCACAAAAGGCTCTGCCTAAAAACCCATTAGCATTAAGCAAGTTTCAACCTGAAAAATGGTAATATAAACTACAGCAGTGGTTCTCGACCTATACCCCATAGTGGGCTACAGTTGCAGCTCTTAATGTGTTATGTGGACCTCACTTGCACAATTTACTTCCTGTGTATCCATTTAAAAAAATAAGCAGGATGTCATGTGGGCTGCAGCAGTGTGCTGATTGGGCCACAAGTGGCTGGTGGGTTGAGAACCACTGCACCAGAGAAGGACCGATTTTGTTTGATTTTTTAATTTACCTTTTTAAAAAGAAATTAATGTAGGTAAACCAGTTCATTGTTTCAAAACAAAAGGTAAATCCAAAAGTTTTGTTTGAGTCACATTAGCGATTTTCAGAAAAAAAAAAAAGTTTCACCAAAAATGTCGCCTGAAAAATTGTGTCCAGTTCTAGTAACCACCCTTCTGCCAGTCTTCTTTATCTACTACTAGTAAAAAAATGATACTAGGTTTGGTACTTGTTCTAGTGTAGTTATGCATGGGCCTGGATTCCGAGGAGGGCTTATTACAAAATAAGAAGGGCAGTTGCTGTTGCTTTAAAATTCAGTGAGCTATGCTACGTGTTTGGGAGTTCTGTTTCAAGTGAATACACAAACAGAATAGATCAGGGTTAGGCAACCCTAGCACGCGTGCCAGAGCATGACATGCATGGGAATTTTGCTTGGCACTTGCACCTCAGGGAAAGGACTGGGGCTGTACTGCCACAGTAAGGATTGGGCTCCTTGCAGTTGCCCCTCTATCTGCCCCTGGCATGCCAACATCTTACAAGTCAAGGTTGTGGGGGTTTTTGGCACTCTGCCCAGAAATGTTGCTGACCCCTGCAATAGATCAAACAGATCTGTGCTCTAGACGACTTAGGAGCATGGCTATAAAACTAACACTGTTTAAAAGCAGGAAGGATAGACAGATAGATAAATAGACCTTGTGGTTTGAAATTACCACTTTAAACAGCTGGGAGATTAATTGAATGAATAATTTAATAGTTTGATTTCACCAGTTTTGTGTTCATAAAAAGTGTCCCTGACCTGTGTCTATGATTTTCTCACATCTATTAATTATTCAAAGCTATTCATCAACTAAGTACTTTGCATAACTGGTTGTTTGTTTGCAAGCATTTTATTCATGATTATTCAACTAAGTCATCCTAAGCTTTTTTGAATGGACACGTATAACAGATACTTTGCATCACTACTTCCACTGGAACACTACCATGTGTAGTTTCTTGGCAAATAACTTTTAATTCAACTTTCAGCCTTCACTTCTTGCAAATG
>NW_017729033.1:98645833-98666417 GCF_001723915.1 Gavialis gangeticus | reverse complement strand
TTAACTGCCCAGATCTATTTACACGGCTAATACTTGGAATAGAATCTGACCAATAGTCTTTTCAACTTACTCTCTTCTCCTTGGAAAAACAGTTCTGGGGGATTTAGTTGCCAAAAAGCATGAAGGCTTGAAGCTCTGGGATATTTATTTAAAATCCAGTGTTTGGATGAACATTCCAGGCAGTAAGCACCATTCTGTAGAACATCTTGGGCAATCAACTCTAAAATGTAAGAAGAGAGCCACCATGAATTCATGGAAATTATATTGGCATATTTGCCCAGCTCCATTCTTTGGTCTCCAGACATAAAACAGAGCTTGGTTCTCATTTGGTGTTATACTTTGGTTCCAGGAGAAAGAAAAATGGGAATTGCAAAGACCTTGGTGTTATAGGGTTTTTTGGTTTTGTCAGCCTCCTGTGAATGGATAACACACATTCACCACCACCTATATGACAGCATAGTGAGCTGTCTCACTTTTTGTGTTGGTAAGCTTAATTGACTTGACCTTGTGCCCTGATTTAACACCACATATCTTCGTACTCTTCTTTCAGAAAGTGTAGCCTCTCAACTGTGATAAATATATATATGAAAGGTTACAGGAGAGAAACCAGGGAAACCAACAAGCGATTCATATTTAGCACTTTATCTCTCCCTTCTTGTTTAGTGCATAAAGTCTAGGGTCATGAATAGGCATATTAACCAGATACCTATTGAAGGCCTGCCCCAGTAGCGGCAAAAAATGACCCTTCAATTGGTTGAACTGAAAGCCTGTCCCAAGCATTATTATTTTTCATATAGACTTGGTGAAGTGACTTGTTTATTTTAGCACAGTGAGTTAGGGTTTGCCTATATTATAGACCTGCTATAGCTAGGCTGGGATAGCTATATAAACAGAGCACCTTGGTACAGATGGAGCATATGCTAACAGAAAGGGTCTTTTGCTGTTGTTACTAGTGGGTGGGGTTCCAACAGTTGCACCAGTTGCTAAATGACACAAACTAAATTAACAAAAGCCTTCTATAATCAGTATAGCTGCATTCACACCAAATGGCAAACCCTTTGGTGATGTAGCTATGATACCAAAATGTTGTCATGCAGACCAGTTCAAATTCAACAGAGAGGACTTCTAGATCATAACCTATGGAAAGTTTCCTAAAGCCAGCTAATTTTAAATATCCTCTACCTGCCACACAATAAAACATTTGGACTATAACACATGGGACACCCAACTCTAGACTCAGCCCTTTAAGGCACAGTTTTGTTTAGGGGTTGTTTTTGTGGGGCTGCTGCAGATTTTTAAGGAGTCTCAGTGGGTGCGCCTACACAAGATGCTACATGGCCATAGCAATGAGGAACATAGCTCATCTCTTCAGCGACATAGCGTCAGCAGGCACGAATTGTGAGGCTGCCACTACTGTGCAGTAGCAACGAGCTCATTGCTACTGCACAGTAGGGTCAGAAATGACCCACAGGGTGCCGGGACTGCAGTACTGGTGGTTACTCTGCAGTCAGGTGCATGTGTAGATGCTCCCAGTATTATTCGAGAGTTCTGGAGAGCAGGCAGCTCTTCAGCCCTTTGCAACAATACAGCATGCACTTTCCTTCCGTGTTCTTTTCTCTTCCTTGTTTGTCTGATTAGCACCAGGAACAATGTTGGTGATCAGGCACAGCTTGAGATTGTGCTTCTGTCTGTAAGCAAAAGAAAGGGCTGCCTTTGGAAATGCAAAAAATAGGAGATAAGCATCCCAGGTAATTTGTTTCAAACCATGCTAAAGTCTCTTCACTGAAGCAAATTAACAATCTTGTTTTATATGGCAACACCCGTGTTTTGTTTATAGAAACTGTAATTAGGAACCTGGAGGCAAATTACACAACTGCTTAGGAAGAGCTTAACTGAATGGCAGAGCCTGGAGAGGGAGGGTTCTGGACCTTCAGACTGTACCCACACATCCTCCAGCAGGGTCTCCTAGATCATGCACTCAGCTGTGAAACTCTGTTACCAACACTCTGTGTTAGTGTCACTATAACTGTAATGCTTAAAGGCCCAGGTCAAGGCTCCTGAGTGCAGAAAACCAGGTCTGTATTACCCGAATTGGTATGCATTTAAATCCTGAGATTCTGAGAGACAGTGCTTTCAGTCAGGATAGGAAGAGAAGCGATCCTGGACAGATATAGATGTGGCAACAAAATCCCTTAGTAGTTCTACAGGCAACAGTGCACTTCTGCTGGCAGACCTTATTTGGCTAGGTTTGCAGGGGTGGGAGGTGAGAATGGGGAACAAAATACTGACTAAGGTGCAGTTTTGCTAATATACACTTTATCCATAATTATATACTGTTAAAGCTGTGCCAGCATGTATTAAGTATCTGAAGTAATCCCTCACAAAGGGTATGTCTACAATGGCTTCTTGCCACTCTCAAGGCTGCTAGCCCTGCCTGCCCATCCACCCATTACCTCTGCACACTCTCCAAACCTGGAAATAGATGGTGGTGGTAGGGGAATGCCACCCAAGGTGTCCCTTCCACCATCACCCACAAGACCTTGAGTGACATCAGGCGGTACCTCCAGAATGTCTGCAGTACCTCAGTTCAGGATTTCAAGCATATTAGACTAAAGTAGTTGGTGGATGGATCTTATTTTTCACTGCCTGTCTAAAGTGTGACATGGAACCTTAGGGCATTTTTATACATGCTATGGGACACAGCACCAGGCACTTTAATTAGCAAGCCATGCTAATTAAAAGTGCCCATGTGTCATTTGTATCAGCACTGCCACAAGTCCCTGCACTGAAAAAATGGTGATGGGGCGCTTTGAATTAAAGTTCATCAAACGTGTTTTATTTCAAAGCACCCTGCCACCATTTTTTCAGCACAGAAATGCATGGCACTGCTGATACATCTGACATAGAAGGCTGCTGGAGCACATCAATTTCCATGCTCCACCAGACTTGATTAAAGTCTGCTCCAACATGCTGGATTTCCAGCGCATCAGAGCAGGCTGCGTGCATGTGTATAGGAGTCTGTAGGGTATCCCTACCCTAGGAAATGCCAACATTGCTATTAATACCACAGATACTATACCTAATGATAGTTGATCCCCACTGATCTGGTTCAAGTGTGTGTGCATGCTCTTATACATGCCTACTCTCTCTCTCTCTCTCCCTCACACACACCCCACTTTCACACACTGCACATACATACATGTTTAAGACCTGACCCTTCTTTGGAGTTTTGATAAGCACATAAACACCACAGAGAGAAAAAGAAGAGAAAGAAGACGACAAAACGTTTTTCCAATGGGGGGCGGGGGGGACAGGGGAGTTGTTCTCACAAGCATAGTGAATATTGTACTTTGTGTTGAAAACAATTGCATTCGAAGACAGGACACTTCTGAAAAATTAGGGAATTATAGCTTCCAGAGTGCTCTCAACTCTCTCCAAGCATATTTCCAAATAAAAGTCCTGCAACAACAGGTGCCATCAACAATAAACCAAGATTGTATACATAAAAGACATTTTTATGTGTGTTCCCGACGCAGTGCCGGGCACTTTTAATTTGTGAGCTGCGCTAATTAAAAGTGCCCACACATCACGTGGATCAGTGGTGCAGTGCATCCCCATACTGAGAAAATGGCAGTGGGGTGCTTTGAATTAAAGCACATTGAACGTGTTTTATTTCAAAGTGCACCACCACCATTTTCCCAGTACAAAGATGTGCTGTGCCACTGATGCACGTGACACAATTTATGTGTTTCAACAGACTCAATTAATTGAGTCTGCTCCAACACACTGGATTTCCAGTGTTTCAGAGCAGGCTCCCCGTATGTGTGTAAGTGCCCAAAGGCTTTAAATGAGTTCTATTTAATAGGAGGAAAAACTTAAACATCTGCAGCAAAAATAATCCATCTGTCCCTAAAATACATTAATATATTGGAAAAGGAGATCTTTCTTTTTAGCAGAATGCAAGATTATCACCTCTCTCTTCTCCAGACTGTAACAGTTCAGGATTATTATCACCTTTGATTTTACCGGGTTTTTGTAAGACTGACAAAATTAAAGGCTGCCAAATTCACATTCTTTTCTTTCACACTTAAGAACATCCAATTATTCAGATGAAATGTGTTGCTGTTTTGCTGCAGCACAGGGCCAGGGGGCTTTTTAAATCAATAAATGAAAGGCTGAGCTTTTATTTACACAGATTTTATTCTATAACCCCAACACACTCCGAGTAGCTATTTCTTATTCTTATTTCTTGAGTTCTGCCTCAATGGAGCTGCCACCACCTTTCCTTCCAATTATAAGTGTCACTCACTTGGTGGAGTGAAATAACAGATTACATTTATTTTGACCCCATTACATGGCATTTAGGAATGACTGTTCTTTATACTTGTACTATAAACAAAATGCCTCTTCCTTCTCTTGACAGCTATATTTTGTCTTCTGTTTTAGCTCTGATGCTTGCAAGCTTTTTTCTGATATTAGCAAGTGAGACTTAACTCTGTTAAAGATTACTAAATACAAACAATAATACCAAATTAATGATCAGCTTTTGTTTTTGGATGCATAACTGAACTGTGGATGGACAAAGCAAGAGTTGGACAACAGAGTATTATTTTCATTTTTACATCACACAATCCTCATTTCCATAGAATACATTAGAATCTATGGGTGCATCTAGCCTGTTTTAATGTGCATTAAAGCATCACTTAAAAAACCATGGGTGCCTGTACAATGCAGTGAGGCTGCCCTGATGCACTGTAATTACAGTGTGTCATAGATGTGTGTGTTGGGGCACCCAATCCACACAAACTGAGGACCTTGGCCTCATCCCATAGTGCAATGACGTCTGTAGTTTCCTCCTGGGACCAGTTGGGGCCCTGGGAGGTGACATGTGGTGTTGGGGAGGACACCAGTGTGGCTCCCTCAATGGCTCCCTGGGCCTCTGCATGGCCGTCCCAGTGCTGGTGGGCCTGGGCAGCTGCCTGCAGCACCCAGCACAGCGGCTTGGTGCAGGACAGGCAGGCACATGGTGAAGGTGTGCTAGGCACCAGTGGTGAGGTCCAGCTGGAGTGAGACTCAGTGACTAGAGGATAGCTGTAGGTGTCCAAGGGTGCTGCTTCAGCCTGGCACATGCCTGTAGCACTCATCACAGAGTGATGGTGTGGGCCTGGCAGTTGCATGGCACCAGGGCCTGGGCAGACTGTTGCGGCTGGCCTTGGGGCCTCTGCAGGGACACTCAATGGCCCACGGCTGGCTGAAGGTAGCCCTGGGCCCCAGTATCTCTGCAGGCTTTTAAGGGCTTGGGGATGGAGAAGTGCCCAGTCCCAGGGCCCTGGGGCTGAGCTGAGGGCTGCTTCCTGGTGGAGGGGCTGACGAGGAGCAAATTTGCTCCCAGTCAGCATCTACATGTACATTACTGCAGATTAACTAATTATATTTGCAACTTGTATTTACAAGTAGCAAATTTACTTGTATTTAGAACGAATTGCTGTGTGGAAAGCATCTGCACATGTAGACGCAGATGCTTACTGCACAGTAACTTGCTCTACAGCACAGCAAATTGTCTCGTGTAGATGCGCACAGAAAGTGGCAAACCACTCCTTACCCCCACAGTTTAATTAAGTGGCTAAAATTGAGTGAGTTTGGCACTGGGCAGGACCTAATGGATGATTGGGAAATATCAAAACTGATCAATTGACCAAGAACTGTAGGGGAGGCTTGGTCTTCCCAGACAAACCTCACCACAGTGAGAATTAAGGTGTGATCATGTATATTCAATTAATTAAGGATGGGAATTGATTTATGTATAAAAGTGATGAGGTGATGGAACTGTGGGTAACTAGTGGTCCAACCCCAAGATAAATCAAGGAAAGGGGTGCCTGACAACACTCTCTAAACTATTTGCTGATGACTAGAATCTAAATGATGGTCAGGGTGTAAGAAAGGAGGATTCCCTGCATAAACATTTCAGATTTTCATGGTTTGATCCATTCTGCAGGACACCTGCCTCCCCTTTATTCTATTTATGACATCTTAGCATGGAGGGTAAAAAAGAAAGTAAAAGAGAGGCAACAGGGTGAGGAGAATCTTTTTATTTATTTATTAACCAGACAGTGGATGTTGCAAAAAGGGGACCTACCACTTACAGTCTACATCCTTAAGTATTCTAGGATGGAGACTATCTGCCCCCCGACCCCTGACTCCACTCTTAGCCCGCCTCCCCACAAGATATTAAGCAGTCAAAGTGTTGCTCTCACCTCTGATTTGGTAATTTCCATAACTAAGTACTCATTACCATGCAGTACCCCACAATGCTCTCAATTACATCTCCATCCTTATTGAAGATTGAGATAACCCTTTATTCAGTTCTTGAGCAGTATTGTACCTAAGTCATCCATGAGCTGAAGCATATAGCAGCCCCACTTCTTCCCTCTTAGTTTTCTTTTTATTTATAAGACCAAATACACATTTGCCATTTACTGTAATATTATTCACGAGGTCTAACAACTAAGCTTCTAGTCACTATCACTTTATTCCTTCACTCCTTGACCACAGTTATTGCTCCCTCTTGATACTTTTTGCCATTGCTTATATATATTCTCTCTTAGCTAACATACTCTTTACATTATCTTCTTATTCATGCAAGTGTGTATTACTTCCCTTCCAATGTTTTCCTCTTCCTTTGGGAGGCAGGTTCCTAAGAGTGTTTACACTTTTACCTTTATTAAAAAAATTAGTAAAACAATGGAAATTGGTAGAAGCCATGCTCTTTTGCAAACACATTTCCTGGAGGTAATAAAGATCAAACAAACCAACCATCATTTTCATTATTTTGCCCTCTTCCCATAGAAACATACAGAATGAAGCTACTTCCTGATTCTAGACTCTGACATGTAGGAAGGTTCACACATTAATGGATGGGATAGAAATCCCACCTTTGTTTTTATTGAAGATTATATTTGCAAAGAACTGTAAACATGGTAGGACTTGTCTGACCTAGTTTTCTACCTTGTTAGTTACCTCCTGGCTATCTCATCTGTGGTTCCACCTGCTGCTTCCCCATCTGCTAGACTTTCTTTAGCTCAGAGAAACCTTTCTGAATTACACAAGAAATATCAGGCAGGTTGTGAAAAGGGTTATGAATGTTTTTAAACAGATTATATTTTCAGTTAAGAAACAACCAATTGTGCATGTATGATGGTCCCACCCCTTCTTTACACTAAAGCATTTAGTAGTAAAAAACAGAGGCGAATCATGAAAATGCAGTCCAAGAACATGGCAGAAACATGGAGATATTTAAAGTTAAAATGTTCTGCTTTGCACTAGGGTAATTCAAGAGCAACTCCATTTAATAGTTATTTCTAACTTACAGCACTGCAAATAAGAGTTGCACTTGGCCATTTAAAATGTGATATAAATCTTGGGACAGATTCATATTATTAATTATATACTACATAATTATTAATTACATAGCATAGATAAAGACTGTTCCTGCCATGAGAGCTTGAAAATCCAAATAGAAAGAAAAGAAAATACTATCCCCACCTATTAGAGGAAAAAGTGTGGGTCAGAGGATGTTATGAGCATGTCTACACTGGCTCCACATGTCTGCCACCCAAAGTAAGCCCTGCCTCCCCGCTCCACACTTGAAAACACAGAAGGGCAGTAATGCTGCCCTCTGTCCGCTGCTCTGAGACACACCAAAGATCTCAGGAGCTGTGGAAGGGGTGAGGTGGGAGGAGGAAGGAGACAGTACATCCTTAGAGCATCTTCACTAATCACCACCACTCCTGGGTTTGGAACATGCAGAGGAGACAAGGACAGAGAGGACTTATTAGGCAGCAGCACTGACAGCACCAACAAGCCTATGTATACGTACCCTAAGTCAATAGTATAACTAGTGAGGGGTCAGAAGGGGACCGGCTCTGGGCACCAAATTCAAGGGAGTGCCCACTTTCCTGTAAGACTTTGCCAAGTCAGAAGCAAACCCCACTGCACCCAGCAGTAGAAGCTGAACTGGTGCAGCCCCCCTACTGCCCTTATGCTGTGATATTTGGGAGAAAGCTTTTCCCTTCTAGCACACAAATTAGCAGGAGGCAAAATGTCATTCTCCTCTCTATACTTTCTAGCTCTACTTATGAACCACAGTGCTTTGGAGAACATATTACAGAGATGAACACATGCTGCACTTTTCAGAAAAAGATCAGTATCTCTACTTTACAGATGGAGAAACTGAGGCACAGGGAAGTGACTTTCCCAGGGTCACCCAGCAAAGGCGTGGCAGAGCCAGTTCACTTGAATCCCAGGCCAGTGGTCTTTCCTCTGCCCTGTTACAGCATCTAGTTCCATGTAGACTTCTGAGGCAACGGCTTTGCCCTGCTAAACAGGCTCGACCTTTCACATAGCTTCTTGGTGCTTTATCTACATAAGACTTTTGGAATTACACTTTCGTATCACTGTCATTACAGTCTGTTAAATCTGGGATGAATTTGGCTCAGAGATTCCTTGTTATACTTAGGAGACTCCAACCTTTCCCCTCAGTTGTGTCAAAGACTGTATCCAGAAGCATAACTTACAGTAACATGTAGAGGAAAATGAAATATGGAAAAATGTCATTAAGCAAAGAATCTCAACTATGAAGAAAGTTATATGACCCAGTGAATTAAAAGAGTGCACCCTGAGATGTATTAAACATAAGCTTATCCCTGGGTCTCCAGATATAGTACATCACAATTTACCTTAACTTCTCATTAATGTGTAGAGGGAATAGCACACATCTCAGTACCTTGAGGGGGTCATTGATTATGTCAAAGTAATTCCATCACAAGCATGTACAGCAAATACTAACAACACTGTGATTTACAGTAATAAAAACATAATTATTCTAATAGGCCTAATTAGGAACAAATATAAGGCCAATTAAGCCTGTCAAGTTAGGAAAAAGCAACATTTAGTTTTCCCTGGAGAAATGCAAACACAGTAAGATGCATCAACTTTTTTTAATCTGGGGACAGACTGTTGCTTTTAGTACAGTTAATAAACACAAGATCAGATATTTAAACTGAGGGAAGGGGACAGCTTTTGATTTCTGTCGTCTCTAAAAGGCACATGTTGCATTGCTTTCTAGCAACTTAAGCAAACTCGCACAATCATATGGCTGTCTTTTAATATTCAAAGGCAGAGAGTTATCTAGGTTCTGTTAAAGTAATATTTGTTTAGAGTTGGCTTTGGGGTCTAACACAGTTCTGACATTTGCAGTCCACACATTTGCTTTCATTGCACTCCAGGAAATAAGACCAACTGGCATTTAGTTTACCTGAAAAAGACGGCTCAGCAGCTCCGGAAGAGTCTAATTAAAATGCAGCACGTTACTACAGCGCTGCATCACACTGTGTTGCCATAGTAACCAGGAAGTCCTGTAGACTTTTCAGGCCATTTGAGGGCATGTTTTTGAGAGGCACATGAATTAGATAGATCACCTATTGTATATTTAAAATGACTTCCAATCTATGAAAGCTTTGTTCATGTTGACCTAAAAATAAAAAAATTAACTCGTTAAAAGTCTGACCTCTCTTAGGGGTTCATATTTTTCTCATGTTATTTCCATGGCTGGTTAGAAATGTATGGCTTCTTTGCAACAATTGTGTATGAATACCTTAATTACACATTTTGATTTATCGATTCAGGAAAATTGAAGTTACCCCCTTAAATTGTGCATGAAGCCAACCCAACACTGGATGCAGTTGGGCTGAAAATTCCAAAATTTCCAATGAAAGTGGACATCTGAATCTCCTGTATAGCTTGTACCTCTAGCACAGGGGTGGGCAATTATTTTGGTCAGAGGGTCGCTTACTGAGTTTTGGCAAGCCATCGAGGGCCACATGACAGGCAGCCCAGGACAGATATATATTAATTTTCTAAATTACTTAAGGGCCCCATGGGTCAGATAGAATGGCCTGGTGGGCTGCATGCGGCTCCTGGGCCACATTTTGCCCACCCCTGCTCTACCAGTCCCTCTTGGTAAGCCATGAAAAGTGACTTGGTTCTACACAGTTGTTTTTTTCCGCGTGCTTCCACTTACCAAATCATATTAAGAGAAGTTTAAGTTACATTAATAAAATGGAAAATGGAAAATTTTCATTATACACTTTCCTAATATCAGGTTTCTATTGAAGCAATTGCTATACTCTTTATAAGGATGTTATATGAATCCCATTAGGAGGAGGAAGAGGAGGAGAACAACATGACTGTCATTGTTAATGGAGGTAACCAGTCTAAAAGACGTGGTTTATATTATGAAGGGAATTAGGGAATTTCTGCTTTGTTTAAGAACATTATAGGCAAGTTGCTTAAAATAACCAAGAAGATTTAACTGCTTGCCCTCCCCTGCCCCCTTTTAAAAAAAAATTCTTCTCCTTCTCCCCCTTTTTAGTTGTTCTACACTTATTTCAATCATCTGTGTAGAAATCCAGTGGTGCAAAACAGACAAGAGGAGATAGCAGACAGGAAATTAAACAGGAGCTTGCAGTGCAATAAGCCAGCGTGATTTCGGACTGCTGAAGGGTCACATCGAGTCCTTCAATACACGATTCTCATGAGCCCATGCCTGGAGTACTGTCTTCAATTTTGGGACCTCCAAAACCAGGTAGATGTAAACAATTCAGAAAAAAACTCACATATCAAAATCAAAATTAATAAGTATGGCTTGAATGGATGGGGCACTGAATTGGTAATCAGGGCATCTGGGTTCTATTCTTGATTATGTTACCAGTCTATTATGTAACTAATGTCAAGTCACATTACCTCTCATCAGTGTCCCTCTGCCTCTCAGTTTCCCCATCTGCAAAACAGGGCTAGTGATATTTTCCCACTGTAAGATCTACACAATCATTGGCTACACATTGGCTATAAGAAAAGACTGAGGGCAAAAATCCTGCTTATGACCACATATAATAATAATAGGTTAAATTAGTAATACTGCATCAGTCATGTTAGAGGAAAAATTTGAATCCAAAGTGAAAAGAGTAGAATAACAAGCGAAAGAGAAATGCAATCTGTTTTTATTTGGGTCATCCTCCTAAAAAGATTATCAGTATGGTTCCCACTGAGCAACTACACTAAAATTCAGTTGCATGAAACAGAATAATGCGTATTTTTGCTAAAACAAATGATAGGCAGATTCAGAATGCAAGAAACAGAGTGCAACCAATCTATCATTTTGCTGGTTTCTCCATATCACAATAGATTAGTGACCTTGAGGAACAGTTTCTTTCTACTCCCTTACAATTTCCTGATAATTCACTGCATCACATTATTGAAAACTGCATTTGTTTTTTGGTTCTCTTTATAACAACAAACTTACTTTCACCATCTGCATATCCATTTTGTATACCAGCTCAACATGGCCTGCGTTCTTCCATTGTTTATGCTGCTGCTTGTATAGCTTTTTTCTTCTTTGTGGCTGCAACTTTTTCACGAGTGCCTTGACCTAAATTGCTAAAACATGAATTCTTGGAACAGAAAGAAGGTGCTGTAAATCACCACCAATTCAGAAGTTCATTTTTAATGGGTTTCGTTTTATTTCCTTCAACTGAATATTATTTACAGACAGAAATTAATAAAACACATCACAAAACAATAAAATTTCAACAGTTAATATTTATAGGTGCATAGGTCATGCTCAATTACTTTTATATATATATATATATATTATATATTAACAACTCTCACAATAAGTCATCTCTGCACAGAAATAATTATCATAGGAAACATAAAAAAAACTTTTATCAAACAATACCATGTTACTGACAACCTGTCAACAAAACATGTACAGCTTTAGAAATAAGCAGTAGACACTTAGGTGATTTTTATTTTTATTTTAGCTTTTTAAACTTGAAGCCACAATATCCACAGCACAACAATGGGCCTGCCACCCATGGATTAGTTTCAGCAGGAGGGAATCACTGAAACAAGAGCTGGACGCAGTCATAGATACTCCAATCATTGCTGATGGAAGACTTCAAAATACACTGTAAAAACTGTAAAAAAAAGTTAACCACTGGGCACATTGGAACTCAGCACTTGTACAGGATGGGACATCTTTGTTAGCAGATTTCAGAAGATAGAAAGAGGGGAGAGATTCTCATGCTTCAGGTTCATAGTCTTGATACTCTTCCTATTGAGAAGGGCAAAAGTCAGCATTGGCAACATTTATGAAATGCCACATTTTAGACCTGATTCTATTCCCAATGCAGCCAATAGAGAAAGAGGTGCTATTATTTTTAATAGGAACAGGATCTGAGCATTTATCTTTATTTGGTTGGCATTATTTTATCATGTCTTTCAAATATTTAGTTTATAATCAAAGGTATTTATAGACTAACTAGATGACTCCTAACTGAACATGCCATTCAACTATGGTATCAGCTGCAAAATGACTTTTAATAATGCATCTGTGAATAGTACCCTTAAGAAATAAGGAATGAAGAGGGGGAAAAATCACGTTCCTACATATAACATGTACTAAGTATTCCTCATGAGGGAAAAGCATTTCAAAGATAAGAAATGAGCCTCAATCAGTGATCCAGGAAAGTACTCAAAACTCTCAACTCATGAATAGTCCTACTGGAATCACTGGGACTACTTATGTCCTTAAAGTTAAAGAGATGAGCACAGATCATGTCCCAAGACTGCCATAAAATAATGTAGTATAAAAATCTTCTTGCCTGAAATGTTGAATTCAAATGGCATGTTGGCAGGCTCTAGACTTCACTAGATTTCCATACTGAGCAGAGAGTAAACTTATATGGAATTTTTGTATGAGAACAGATACAACTTGATCCAATGCATGGTGAACTAGGTGGGGATTCTTCCACTGACTTCAGTGGAAACTAGATCAAGCTCTTAATGGCAACTGGTAAGTCTGTGGACTTAAATTCTGGTTATACAAAGAGGCTCAGATGCCATAATTGGTTATGAATTCTACTTTACACTGGTGCTGCAGCTGCTCATCTAGTCCAGTAAATCACTTATCACTAATTATAAAAATAAAAGTAATCCCTTAATTTTAATGGCATAATTTTAAATTTCTGAGTAATATATGACTCGAAGTACTTTCCTGGATCAACACTTTAGACAACTCATGTCCCTCACAATCAGACCCAATTTTCTACAGCTTGACAAAATAACCACTCTGATTACCCTTAGCAATGTGTTCCATGAATTGTAGTAACATACTGTAACAAGCTCAAAGTAATGCAAGGTTAGCCAAAGGAAAGTGATAAAAATTATACCTTCACAATATATTTGCCACAGGGAATAATAATGATTTGCAAGTCTTATAAAATGTGGCTTAAATGTTTGGAAGCTAAAGAATATACTTTGAGCATACATTTCTTTTACTGAAATCAAACAAAGATATATTTTTCCCCATCTCTCTTCACAAACACAAGAAAACGTTCTGAATTTATTACGGATTGTTCTAGAGTGATGAAAGCAAGAATATTTTCAAGCTGTGTCAAATGATTCTCTTAAAGATTATTCCTGTAAGGAAGCCATTAAGAACAGTAATGGACTTCCCCTCCCTCACCAGCTGGGTTGCAGATGGGTCTGCTTTAAGAGAGGCTGTGCAGGGAAAACAAAGTAGTAATGGAAGTCGTCTTGGGAACAATACCGCTTATAGCCAATTCTTGGATAAGCAGATACAAACACGGAAGAACCAAGGCAGAGTTCAGCTATATTAAAATGGTAGCTGGACTATTAGACAGTACAATCTTGCCTCCTTCATTCAAATGGACCTAATTAAAGACACATGAATGACTTTCTTTTTGCTTTGCTGGAAGTTCTAAAAATGTGACAAATATCATTTGAGATCAAACAAAATACTATGTTTTAAATATGAGCATTTAACAAGTGCAAAGGAAATTTGGAACTGAAGGACACATTAATTATAGGATTTAGGTGCTGTTCACAAACTGAAGAGGAGATTGCACATAGCCCATCCTTCTAAACACTGATTAAAGAAATATCTTGAGATGTGGAAGATTCACTTTCAAGTCTCTATTCTGCCTGACTGAGGCAGAAATGCAAATTGTAGCCTCCCACCTCCTAGCAGAATACCCTAGTCACTGGACTACTCTCAATTCTGGGTCAGATCTCATTGGGTGGCTGGATACATGCTGGGAGGGCGGGGGGAAGTGCTCCTAAGAACCTCTCTAATTAAGGCATGAAATGTTTTAGATGTAGTGGAACAGATCCAGTAGAAATGGAACAGATCCAATGGAAACGAAATGTTTTAGACATAGTGGAACAGATCCAGTAGGGCATAATGGGCACTTTTACATGTCCTCTGACACATTCTGATTGGAACACAATTGAGTTTGCTTGAGAGCTCTAATCAGAACACTCTAAATCAGAACATTTTAGACATAGTGGAACAGAACCAGTGGAAATGCTGCTGTGTCTTGTTTATTCAGTGTCCCCATGTTTCAAAATGGTGGCAGGGGTGCTTTAAGTAAAGCTTCTTGAACAAGCTTTAGTTAAAGTGCCCCTGCCACCATTTTGAAATGCAGGGTGCTGAATACACAAGATGCTGCGGGTGTTTTAATTAGAGCGGCTCCTAAGAAACATGGGGATGCTAAATACACGAGACGCCGCAGCACGTTGGGGCGTTCTGATTAGAGCTCTCCCGCAGACTCGACTGAGTATGCTCTGGTGCGTTCTAATCCAAACACATCAGAAAACGTGTAAAAGGGCCTGTTATGTCCTACTGGATCTAGAGGCCAGTCTAAAACATGTCATTTCCACTGGGCCTGAGGCTTTCGCCTGGGAGGTAGGGCAGCCAGTCCAGTCTTTGTTTCAATACAAATTTTGCTGTCGTCATTTATAGAAATTCCTGCTTCCAGCCAAAGACAGCTGGTTCCTGAAAAAACAGTGGTGTAACATTTAACTCAATAACAGGCAATGTTGCACAAAGCATCAATAATTCTTTAGAACTTATGAATTACATAAGAGGACACTTAACATATTAAATTTTATAACCAAGCATGATGCTACTGCAGACCTCTACTCCTTGGGCTCAATCATGCCATTTTGACATGGGAAGGAGTAATGGGGAACCCCAGGAGATGTTCTGCCTCATAAAAATGTTGTTCAGAAATGCTTTGTGCCTTCTACCATGCTGCAGTTTGCTAACCCCCTGCATAGCTGACTCCACACCTTTAGGCATATAGAAGATTGGAGTCAGGGACTTGCCTCCTCTCTGAGATGTTCTGAGCATCATGCACCCCTGAAGGCAAGAGATTCGCTCTGTGAGTGCCTGGTATGAGCTAGTTATTCTGCTGGAACTGGATCACGCTGACAGAGTCCCTGCACTGAACTCTCTGCTGCCATCTGCTATATGCGTTCACTGAGCACAACAAAAAATTTACCTCAGGAGGCATTTCATAAGCCTCATTTTCAGTGTCCACCGGCATGTCTGTATTATCCATCACTCCTTCCTGTGGGATGCCTTCTTCATTCTGATGTTTCAAATGAGAAGAAAAACAAGAAAAAAAGAACAGCTTGTCATTGGTTTCTTCATGAAATATTTCTATTGGTTTTGTTTTTCCCATTAAATATGAAAATGATTGTCCCAAGAAGCTGATTATGAAGGCAAACAGACATTTCACTTTCTATGCTGCTGGCAAATCTGGGTCAAAACCCAGGGAACTCCCACAACAGCAAGTCTCATATTCAGCAAGAAGAGGAGTCAGTGGAACAGCATCCCTTTACATGCTAACCTGAAGAACTCCCTTTAGGACTTCCATGTGGTTCAGCCTGGGTGAGTATTTTGATTGGGAAGATATGACCATGTAATGCTGGTGACTCCAGGTGCCCCACTAAGTGCTGCCCTTATCATTAATGTCTAGAAAGTCATGTTCTGGGGCAATCCATCCAGCTTTAGTAAGTAGGTATAGAATAGACTAGGTGCCAGTTGCAACAGTCTATAAGGGAGCTGTGATCGAATGTAGAAGTGGCACACAGATGCCCATAGCAGATATCCGACAAGCTGTTCCGTTTCCTTGTGCTGTTAGAGAATTGGAACTCTATTCACTTCTTTCCATGCATGGGCCAAGACTTGTCTTTAACTCAAGAGAATGGCAGTAATGTCAGCTTGCAGAGCCTCTGGCAACCCCTGGGGATTGATTTTGTCAAAAGACAGCCAATACAACACAACACACTAGTGATACTACAACAAAATAGGCTAATTTTGAAGATCATATTCTGCCATCACCCAGCCCAGCAAACACACACAAATATATAAGTATGTTTTATTCAGGTGATTTTTCCCACTGACTTCAATGTAGCTACCTGTGAGAGCAACGTTACTCATCCACAAACAAATCTAAAGTATCAGGCTACTGAAACAAGTATGATTTTGAGTTATATAAAAGATTAATATTAATCTCAAAAAGTTTTTTTTATAGACTGATCAGCCATTTTCACTGATATCAGCATCAGTTTCTAGCAGCTATAGCCTTTTCAGAGTACGTGCTTCAATCCTACTGGCCAGAAGAAAGTTATACCATATTCTTACATATATAACACACACACCTACCTGTCCCCCCAACAAAAAAGCAACTATTGAAAACTGGAGTGCACATTATCTGTGAGAAATACTCTAAGGGCAGTTTCTGCTGCTTGCTGGGCAAAAGTGAGAGCAAAGTCCATGATCCACAGGATCCACAGCAATGAGGGGTTCAGGTCTCTAGCCTGCTACTATTCAGTTACTTACTACAAGGAAATATTTTCTCTTCTTCATTCTACCTTTCAAACTAAGGTGTGTATCTTATTCCAGGACATGCTATATGCAAGAAAATATGGGATATATAGACCCTGGATTTTTCATAAGGTTAGGTTCCTGAGAAGATAAAGGTTTGTAACCTAGCCCACTGTATACAGAGCTGCAGCAAAAAACTATGTGGGATTACTGAAGTGCTCCAGCAGTTTGCTGCGGTTTTTATTTCAAAGGATGCCATAACTTCAATCAGTTGTGTGGGGCCATTGATGAGCTCCAGCTGAGTAAAGAGACACATTTTGAAGTAAAAGCTGCAGCTAACAATTGAGCAGTTCATTCTTAATTTGGCAACCCACTGTGAATTAAGTGGGTTGCAAACCATCAGGGTACAAATGATGCAGGTACTACTGTATAAGAGCATAAAACACTGTGGGCTCCCCCACCACATACACATTTCAGGACGTGGAATTAAGGACACTGAGCAAAGGTCATGGGCCAGATTCTAACATCCTTGTGTTAGATAAAATGTTCTCCCATGGGTAATGCCATTATAATTAATAGGATTCCTGCAACAGTAAATGTAACTCATGGAGAAAGGTTATTGAAATCTAGTCCTAAAATTAAACATTTTCTATCTAGAACAAATTTAAAAGACAATGCATATATGGCACTTATTTAGGCAAAACTCCAACTGAAGACAAGTTAAAATTTGTCCTAAGAAGGAGGTATTCCAAAACTGAAAGGCTTGTATGAAAAGCCATATCTTAGCGGATATAAATCAGCTCCACTAAAAAAAACAAAACAAACAAACAAACAAAAAACCACAATGAAGCTATAATGGTTTACACAAGCTGATCATCTAAATAGAAATAGGTGTAAATTAGAATATACAGGATTTAGTTGAAATTCAATTAAAATATTGTTAATCAACAATTTATGGATTTAATATGGATATTAGTGAAAAAAGAAAGTCCAAGGATAATTACTCAGAGCCCAAGGTAGTCATTCTAAAGGAAACACAAGCTGTAGATAAAACATAAAGCAACAATTTTAAAAAACAAAATACCCCTCTCTCTAGGCTGACATGGACTAAAGATGAACAGTCCCAAAATGCAGTTCCTATTAAAATTTTAACTCCAATTTAGATTAAAGGCCATGAGGCTGATTCCCACTACTGACACAAGATATTTCCACTCCGTGGCATGGATTTGAAAAAGTCCACCCTCCTCACACTCACACAACTGTTTGGGTCAGATGCATAGAAAGGAATTAAATAAGGAACAATATTTTAATCTTTGTTGTGATGCACAGTTCTAAGGGATGCTTTCTCTGTATTGCTTGTATTCCATTGTGCAAGGCATGCAAGGGGAAAGGGCAGCTCCATCTCTAAAGTTTATATTAATATTCAGTTTTGAGATCTCTCACACCATCATTTCTATACCTTCATTTTTAATTTACAGATCTGTTCTCCTCCATTCCACTTTCCTATCACTATGTATTTCTCTTCATTCTCAGTTTTATTCCTGTATTCAGATATTCCCACTCGCTTTACCCACTCTATCTCTGCTGTCCTACCCAACTTACTCTACCCTCTACCTGGGGTCACCTAGCTATTTTCTGGACTTCCTGCTCCTCTGTTTTTAATCCCCATGCAAACTGACCTGTCCAAACTGCCTGTTTCCTTCAAACGCTTCCCTCTCTTGGTTCTCAAATTCTCAAGTGTTCTTCTTTCTTTCACCCCAACACACCCTTTCATTCTTCTCACCTGAACCTCTATCGCTCAGCAAGGGTTCCATAGTGTAAATCCTTCCTGTGTCCTCATTTTGCTGTCACTCTGCTACTACCTTCCTGTACATGTATTTTGTCACAGCCAACTGCAGAGTGCCACTCAGGTCTCCCGGATCCCTATTCTCTCATCTTAGGTTGTATATTCAATTAGAGAAGTCTCCTATGACAAGAGTCCATGGATTCAGCATACAGGAACAATTGCAGGATGGCCAGTGCCCCCATTATTATTCCTCCCATGTTTGAGATTTATTCTCCTGTTACTGTGAGGCCACATCCACCAAGTTTGCAGAAGGGACAAAATAAATCCAAAAATGGTATATTCTTCCTCAAACCAAAAAAATCCTGAATGAAGATGCCTGTTCTCTTTGAGTGATGTGATCAACTCAATGTTTTCTACCAACTGCTTGAACGAGATCTTTACACAAGATTCTTTACTGCATAGTAAAGCATCACTGTCTACATGTGTACACCATTAACTTCACAGTACATTAGTCTACTGCACAATTAGCTACTACCTGTAAAAACCTTCCAGGAGCTGGAAGCTGAGCATCACCAGGACAGGAGAGCTCTCTACCCCACCCCATCCTGGCATGGCTTGGCTCCCAGCTTGCTACAGGAACTGGGAGCTGAGTACTACCAAGATGGGGAGCTCTCTGCTTTCCTGCCCAGCCAGGGGTTGACTGGGAGTTTCCCCAGAAGTGCGACAGCTCCTGGTCAGCCTCCAGTTGCACAGGGAAACTCCACTGGGCACAGGGCTTGTCTGTATGTGCACGGGGCTGAGAGAACTCTGCAGTGGCAGCTGTCGTCTGGCCCCATGCACATCAGGACCCATCCTTATGTACACAAGGCCAGGAGACAGCTGCCACTGTAGCCAACAGAGCTCTCCTGTCCCTGTGTACATCAGGATCAGCTCCTGTGCTCCCTGCCAGCCCCTAGGCTAGCACCCTGAAGGAGCCTGAAGCTCCCTCTGGCTACTGCAGGAGGCCAGAACAGGGTAGGAGCAGCCATGTGCTCCCATTGGGAGCATATTTTCTCCCAGGGAAGGCTTACTGTGCAGTATTTTACTGAGCAGTAAGCCTTTGTAGTATTAATAGCACATGTAGAAGTGCCCGCAGTACAGTACTGCTATCTGGATTAAAGGAGTTTGGCAGGTTGGCTAGTAATAAAGAGGCAGGTTTATAGCTCAACCTTTTATTGTTTACACTCCAAAGCACTTCTCCAAGTGTCTATCTGGTTACCTGCCACAGTGCTATTAAAACTCGTGAGAGATTTTAATCATGCCACAAATGTAACATGTTAATTACACAATAAATGGCAATATGACATGTATTTGGCACATTTTTGGTGCCATAAAATGGCAAAATAGTTACATAGATGCTCCACAAATAATGTAGGATATCTTTGTGTGGCTGGTTCACACAGTGCTTTAAATTGAACTTGTGACATGCCCCCTCTCAATGCTAACAATCAGCTGATGGTCTCCAACTGGATGGGGACTGCTTCCCTCCTGATACCGACAATCAGGGCCTGTGCTGTGGTTAAGTGCTGGGCAGGGGAGCAGACTGATCCCTTCCATGTGACAAGCTGAAGATTGTGCAGCAGCCCTGCACGCAAGGATACCACTATCTAGTTCTGCAACTGCTGTGGTGGGAGGGGAAGGAAGGGCAATTGGCTCCCCCCACACTTGGCAAGTGCAGAGCCATGTGCCCAAAGCCCTGCACGCAAAGGCTTTAAACATGCTGGTGCATGCAGAGCACAGAATCATGATACTGAGCTCTGTCTGTGCTGTCAAATAGAAAGGGACATGCATAGGGATCTGAATCCATACATATGAATGTTGGGATCAGATCCCATCATGCCATTACAGCAACATCTGCCAGGGCTATATTCTTACCCATTCTTCATAGCTTCATAGTTGGTAGGGTCGGAATGGACCTGAGCAGATCATCAAGTGTGACCCCCTGCCATGGCAGGAAAGAGTACTGGGGTCAAACAACCCTGGCAAGGTGTTCATCTAGCTTC
>NW_017729033.1:98639012-98640833 GCF_001723915.1 Gavialis gangeticus | reverse complement strand
CTCTTGCCCCCTTTGATCTGCATTGGGATTACCTCCCTTTGGGCTTGGAGGATCGTCTCCTTAAGGAGCAAGTACTCTTCCTGGACACCTGGCTCCCCTCCCTTCTGGGACCTCAGTGCCTCCTCAACTATTCTCCTTACCTCATGGAAATCCACCCTCCTGAAGTCCAGGGCTGCTGCCTTGCTGCAGGCTTTTGCCACCTTGCACTGGATGGTGAATTCCAGCAGGCAATGATTACTGTCACCCAGGAGGTCGAGCACCCTCAGCCCCCTCACCAGGTCATCTCCCATGGCCAGCACCAGGTCCAACAAGGCATCTCCCCTGGTGGGGCTGTGCACCTCCTGGGTTAGATGGAGGTCACACATTCTGGCTAAGAACCTACGTGAGTAGTCAGACCTGGCTGACTGCTCTTCCCAGCAGATATCTGGAAAGTTCAGGTCACCCATGATGACCACGTCTTTTGACCTAACTACCTCCATGAGCTGACTTAAGAATTCCCGGTCTAGCTCTTCCCCTTGGTTGGGTGGTCTGTAGTAGACCCCCACCATTAAGTCCCTTTCCCCTTGACTTCCTTGTATTCTAACCCAGAACACTTCAGTGAGGCCCTCCTCTGACCCTGTGTTACTCACTGAGGATGTGTATTTCTCCTTGATGTAGAGCACCACACCCCTACCTTTCCTCCCTGTTCTATCCCTCCTGTTCTGCCTGGGGAGACTGAGAAGGGAGAAGGAGAATGCAACACTGACTAGCAGTAGGTCTTCTTGGAGTTGATGAACTTTCCAATTCTCACTCCAGTCTATACCCCATATTTATACAGGGCTTACTGTAGCAAACATTTTTGTGAACTTGAAAGGTGTTAACTGTGAGATTTATGTCCTTGGTAAAATGTGCGTGTGTGTGCGCGCACGCACGTGCAGACATGCTTTCTGATAGGGAGGATTTCTTATCTCCCTCTATTAGGGTAACAATATGAATTTTGGGGAGTACTGGGCACGCAGCTGAATGAAGGCTTTTTCCTGTGTCTCAGCAAAAGCTACTGGTCACAAGGCTGGATGATACATTAAAAGTAACTAACTTTACTAATGCTTAAGTAAGCAGATTCTTACCAAAAGGATAGGGTGCAAAGTGCATGATGTGTTGGGTAAAAATAGGATGCAGCCCACCAGCTATCAGCAGAAGACAAAGCAAAAGTATGGCCTTGGAGATGGTGCTGAAGTCAGCAAGAAAACCAGAAAGAGCCAGCAAGAAACCATAACTGACTGGGAGATGACGGCATGTAAATGAATGAAATGCATAGGCAATACCATGCTAAAGAAGCAAACAGTAAACAGAGATGGAGCTTGAGATGGGAGGATAAATGGGTGGAACTGAAGGAGGGACATAGGAGGGGTGAATGTTAATATGTATGAACCAAGGTGTATAAAATGCAAAAAGAACTAACATTCAAGGCAGGCCCCTTGGTTCACGGGCTGTGCATCTGTGAGGGACCCTTGTCCAAAGCTGTCTCCATTCTAAATAAAGCTGTTGTGAGCAATGTGTCCTCGTGTTTGCTCCCTGCTTGCTCTGGCTAATGAGTACCAGGATCCATGAGCAAATGGACCATCGTCTCCCTAGTCATTGGGTGCCACATGGAGTTAGTGTCTAACATCTTCCTTCACCATATTTGAGTGTCACTTGTCACTGGCCTGTTTTCTTTTCACTTTGGGTTATAATCTTCACTAACAAGAATGTTTTGCTTTTACAGCTTATCCAACAAACTTGACACGTGTATTAGATGTAGCTTTGCTATAATAGTAGTGATGGTCAACGCCCTCATTGTGG
>NW_017729033.1:98629469-98634012 GCF_001723915.1 Gavialis gangeticus | reverse complement strand
CTCTTGCCCCCTTTGATCTGCATTGGGATTACCTCCCTTTGGGCTTGGAGGATCGTCTCCTTAAGGAGCAAGTACTCTTCCTGGACACCTGGCTCCCCTCCCTTCTGGGACCTCAGTGCCTCCTCAACTATTCTCCTTACCTCATGGAAATCCACCCTCCTGAAGTCCAGGGCTGCTGCCTTGCTGCAGGCTTTTGCCACCTTGCACTGGATGGTGAATTCCAGCAGGCAATGATTACTGTCACCCAGGAGGTCGAGCACCCTCAGCCCCCTCACCAGGTCATCTCCCATGGCCAGCACCAGGTCCAACAAGGCATCTCCCCTGGTGGGGCTGTGCACCTCCTGGGTTAGATGGAGGTCACACATTCTGGCTAAGAACCTACGTGAGTAGTCAGACCTGGCTGACTGCTCTTCCCAGCAGATATCTGGAAAGTTCAGGTCACCCATGATGACCACGTCTTTTGACCTAACTACCTCCATGAGCTGACTTAAGAATTCCCGGTCTAGCTCTTCCCCTTGGTTGGGTGGTCTGTAGTAGACCCCCACCATTAAGTCCCTTTCCCCTTGACTTCCTTGTATTCTAACCCAGAACACTTCAGTGAGGCCCTCCTCTGACCCTGTGTTACTCACTGAGGATGTGTATTTCTCCTTGATGTAGAGCACCACACCCCTACCTTTCCTCCCTGTTCTATCCCTCCTGTTCTGCCTGGGGAGACTGAGAAGGGAGAAGGAGAATGCAACACTGACTAGCAGTAGGTCTTCTTGGAGTTGATGAACTTTCCAATTCTCACTCCAGTCTATACCCCATATTTATACAGGGCTTACTGTAGCAAACATTTTTGTGAACTTGAAAGGTGTTAACTGTGAGATTTATGTCCTTGGTAAAATGTGCGTGTGTGTGCGCGCACGCACGTGCAGACATGCTTTCTGATAGGGAGGATTTCTTATCTCCCTCTATTAGGGTAACAATATGAATTTTGGGGAGTACTGGGCACGCAGCTGAATGAAGGCTTTTTCCTGTGTCTCAGCAAAAGCTACTGGTCACAAGGCTGGATGATACATTAAAAGTAACTAACTTTACTAATGCTTAAGTAAGCAGATTCTTACCAAAAGGATAGGGTGCAAAGTGCATGATGTGTTGGGTAAAAATAGGATGCAGCCCACCAGCTATCAGCAGAAGACAAAGCAAAAGTATGGCCTTGGAGATGGTGCTGAAGTCAGCAAGAAAACCAGAAAGAGCCAGCAAGAAACCATAACTGACTGGGAGATGACGGCATGTAAATGAATGAAATGCATAGGCAATACCATGCTAAAGAAGCAAACAGTAAACAGAGATGGAGCTTGAGATGGGAGGATAAATGGGTGGAACTGAAGGAGGGACATAGGAGGGGTGAATGTTAATATGTATGAACCAAGGTGTATAAAATGCAAAAAGAACTAACATTCAAGGCAGGCCCCTTGGTTCACGGGCTGTGCATCTGTGAGGGACCCTTGTCCAAAGCTGTCTCCATTCTAAATAAAGCTGTTGTGAGCAATGTGTCCTCGTGTTTGCTCCCTGCTTGCTCTGGCTAATGAGTACCAGGATCCATGAGCAAATGGACCATCGTCTCCCTAGTCATTGGGTGCCACATGGAGTTAGTGTCTAACATCTTCCTTCACCATATTTGAGTGTCACTTGTCACTGGCCTGTTTTCTTTTCACTTTGGGTTATAATCTTCACTAACAAGAATGTTTTGCTTTTACAGCTTATCCAACAAACTTGACACGTGTATTAGATGTAGCTTTGCTATAATAGTAGTGATGGTCAACGCCCTCATTGTGGGAATGCTCAGAGCCTGGGATCCCAGCAACGAGAGCATCCTGCATGCCTGCTGTGTCTCCCGCTGCTATGCCAAGTTGATGTGCTGTCTCATGGTGTCCGACACCATCCGTTGGTCCCGCAACATCCACATGGAACACATCATGGGCCACTGCCAGTACTCTGACTCCACCAGATGAACTGCTGCTGGACCGGACCCAGAGGGGACCACCTGAACCCTGCCTCTGCACCAGATGGACCTTCACTTTTGAGAGGATTCTTCAGCCATGGACAACCCCGCTCCACCCGAAGAGGACCCCTGCGATGAGACTCTATATGGATTGAGACATCTTCTTCGAACCACTTCCTCCACCATTGCAGACCATTGTAACAGGTTTGTGTGTATCTATCTTCTTTCTCTCTCAGCGTCACAAACCCCCTCCCTTCCCCTTCCCCCATCCCCGGGCTTAGTTGGCTAACATTGTATCTCCTGTAACCTAGTTGCGTTCCCCTCCTCACCCTCATCCCTCAAATGTTAGTCCCTCGCTTGGGCGATCTGTATTTCCCTACTGGCTTTGTCATCTTATTTTGGATTCACAATCCTAAACATCTACTAATAAAAGTCAATTAGTATAGCCAATTCTATTAACTTTTTAAAGCTAAAGCTTGATATTCTATGTTTGGATTCTCTATTTTAAGGTTTTCTTGTATAATGTTTCCTTTTTGGACTTGTGCTTTGTTTAATTTATCTTAATATTGGTTTAGCTGCATGTATTAATTACTTTCTTTACTTTGCTGACCAAGCTAGTTGTGATGCCTGCAAAAGTGCATTCTATGACCACCCAGAGACTGATTTTGGGGCTTTCTGTTTTAGCTATAATTTTGCAGCTTGGCCACAGCCCACTGAAAATTACTAAGTCTAGGAACAGTACTTATAGATCAGTCCTTGGATCTTCTCAATATGCCCCACAGGCCTCCAATTATGACAGCCTTAAATGTACTGTATGCTCCTACTGGCACAAGCAACCACATGTACTGCAATATTCCTTCAATTCTCAAAGCTGTTAGTGGGTATTTAAAAACAGGACTTTTTGGTATTTAGCTCTGCATTTTCCAAACCAACTAGTGATTTTGGGTGCTCAGTTTGACACCTGCCTTTCAGAAGATCTTCAGTACTTCTGAAATTTAAGGAGCTATAATCTGACTGCCCAAAACTGATTGTCTTCACTGTGACACTTTGAAAAAGTAGGCACTATCATTTTAAAGAAACTTGTTTCTTGTTAATTTTCTGAGAAAGGCAATGCCCCAGCCCACATCTGCCTCAAAGGCTAAGCTGCTCTGTGACAAGCAGCCGATCTTACATTTGATTTAGAGCTGAAAGAGTGTTCTTGTGATGAATATTTTAATGGTGTTACTTCACAAGTCATGCAGCATTTCACTTTTTTGGACTACATTTCTCACCTTTACTCAAGTCAAACATGTCCATTTTTGCTTCCCTATCATGAAAGAACAGATTTTTCTAGCAATCAGTGTGGCAAGTAAAGCTGTGCCTGAAATTATTCTTGAGGCTGCGCAAGAAAGCAAGCATTCAGCTTAAAGTTATCTGTAACAAGAAAACAGACAGCTAGTTAAACTGCCAGAGCCATAACAGAGATGAAGGAAGCTGCTTGCCAACAGAGTTTCAAAGAAGGGTTTCAAAGTGCATGAGCTATTCATCAATGGGGTGTCTTTATTGCAGGCCTGCATACCCATCAGAATTATGATGAACGCAGTGCCTAAAATGAGTCTAAATTTCTCATAAGACCAGTGACAAATTTCCTTACACCTCTAAGCACAGAGTTGATCAAAATAAGACATGCATCAGGCAGCGTTCAAAACAACATTAATGCCTTACGGTCTTTTCCTTTAAAGAAAAAAAAACACATCCTATATGAAATCAACAAAACAGCTGCCTACTTGTGAAAAGACACATCAGCTTTGTCTTCTTGTAAACATGACTGCTAGGTACAGACATTGAACATGAACCAGTGTAAGTGACTGGAAACCAGTCTAAACCTGTAACAACAGAAGTTCAGCACACACAGACCAGTTTCAAAATGGCTTAATCCAGTCTAAGATAGAGCTGGACAGATGTAGTATCAGACTTAATCCATTTAGGTTAGAGCAGTATATCAAACTTCTGCCCCAGATTCTATAGCAAATCACCTTAGTTTGCTGTCCTCTAGCATCCCATACAACCCTCACAGGGTGGTGTGCTAACCTCAGCCAGCGTTTGTCTGCTCTGGGAGGGTGCTGGGCCAGCTCTGTCCCTGGGCTGTTGCAAACAGAAGCCAGAAAAAAAGCAGGCAGAAAGCAGAGCCCCCCACCATGAGGTCCTGAGCCAGCACAGGAGGAGACGGTACGTGTGGAGGGGTTCCATTCTCCCACCTGTTCCCCTGACCTGACCAGCTGCAGGCAGGAGCCAAGGAATTCTCTGGCAGCCTGCTTGAGTGCCCCCAGTCTGTGGCCTTGGCCATTGCATAGTTTCATAGTTTCTAGGGTCGGAAGGGACCTGAGAAGATCATCTAGTCCGCCCCCCTGCCATGGCAGGAAAGAGTACTGGGGGTTAAACGACCCCAGCAAGGTGTTCATCTAACCTCTTCTTAAAAACCCCCAGGGTAGGAGCCTGCACCACCTCCCTTGGAAGTTGGTTCCAGACCCTAGCCGCCCTGACCGTGAAATAGCGCCTTCTGATGTCTAACCTAAA
>NW_017729033.1:98614404-98629332 GCF_001723915.1 Gavialis gangeticus | reverse complement strand
TGGAGGCTGAACAGGTTCAGGTCCCGTAGTCTCTCCTCATAGGGCCTGCCCTGCAGTCCCCTGATCATGCGAGTGGCCCTCCTCTGGACCCTCTCTATGCTGTCCACATCCCTCTTGAAGTGCGGCGCCCAGAACTGGACGCAGTACTCCAACTGCGGCCTGACCAGTGCCGCATAAAGGGGGAGGATCACCTCTCTGGACCTGCTGAATATGCAGGCTGCCTTCATGCCCCTAGTCCCTCAACAAGGGCAAACATGAGTTCTGTTCACTCTTAAACTAATCTAGGGCACTTAGAAAAGGCAGTGAAAATTAGTGCAAATCCATCCAGGGCTTTTTGAACCTAGTCTATGACATTAAAATGCTACACTTATCCATTTTGATGTCAAGCTGACTAGAACTGGGGTTTAATTAAAATGATAATGACATTAGAAATGCAACCTTGGAGAATTTCTTACATTTGAAAACTGCCCTTCTAGTAATCAAACTTTCTTAATTTTTAGTAACAGATTTACTGCCACATACATTTTTTCCTTCTGCTCTGAAGATGCTGGAAGAGAAAGCATTAACTGGGTTCCACAGCAGCCTGGGTTGTCTTGAGATCCTTTTAAAGGTGCTGCAAGGTGTTGTGTGATATTAGCTCTGTTAAATGTATGACAACCTCCACAATTCACAAGATACACCCAGAGATTACCAGTTGGAATCCATAGTGTCAAGGCCTGTTGTGGTCCTTCTGAGATCTTTGCAACAGACAAAAATTGCACTGTTTTTTCTCCATAGTTAAAAAAAATAGTGAAAAAAGTAAGAGCAGGCATTTTCCAAGGAGCACTTTGAGTCTAATGAGGTATGCGTTGAGTCTAACAAAGGCACACATCTACACATTCCAATGGAATGACCTGCTGCAATACATGGTTCTGTGCTGTCCAGGAGATGGTGTGATAGTTCTTATGGTACTTTTCCAATTCATGGACTCCTCATGTAGCAGAATAATTGTGGATCTATTTAATTCAGCAATTCCATTATCATGTACATAGCTGTGTGAGGAAACAGTGTTTCATCCTTTCACAACAGAAAAACAATATAGTAAACATAACACCAATTCAAATCATATTCTAAAACCTTTTGGCTCCATGGGCCAGAAGAGTGGGGCAGGGCCAGTATACAGGCTGGGTCAAGCCTCACATGCCAGGATCAGGCCTTGGGTCCTGCACTGCCCCAATGTGCCAGGATCGGTCCCCAAAGGCTTGGCAACACCCTCTCCCAGCCGCCTGAGTGACACCATTGGGTCTTGGGGCCAAGCACCACCCCTGCACACTGGGGCTGGGTGCCTGATACAGTGCACAGGTCCGGGGTTCCGCATGGATCCAGAAATTTGGCAGTAAGGGAGCGGTGTCATCGCTTTCCCACTGTCAGATTTATGGAACCATGGGGAGCCCCACAGGCCAGATAACACAGGAGTATAGGCTAGATCTGGCCCATGGGCTGGGGTTTGAGCACCTCTGTTCTAAATCAATTGAACAATTACAGATATATTTGGCTAGAGCTACAAAAATACACATTAAAGTTTCCAAAAGTGTCCAGTAGAAATTTTACTACAAACCATCTTGTGTATGGACAATGGTCAAAGTGTCCGGTTCCCTTTGCAAGATAAGCAGTGGTGCAGCAAATACTGACCAGTCTTATGTGAAAGCTCCCCAAAACTAACATATTTACTAAAATATAAATCAAACAGATAAAAAGCACATCTAGAAGGCTGGCCTTGTTTGAAGCAGATATATGTGAATTAAGTTCTCAGCTCTTACCTCCACCATGAAGAAGAAAATAAAACTACTTTCTAATAAAGAACTAGACAGTCTTCAGTAGGAAAAAAAATCCTGGCTATCCCATTGCTTTTTCTCATTCTAATGTTTTCTTGACAGGAAGGAATAGCTTCTTCTAGGCTTTGCTACCCAAGGGGAACAGAGAGCAAAATCTGCTTGGCTTATTTTTATTATCATGCCAGGTAGTTAGCTGGTCTTGAAATCTTCTCAGTGACTCTACACTGAAAAAAACTCAAGTTATTTTTTTTAGAACTAAATTACTTCATCTCTCATCACAGAATGCCCCCCTCCCCACCCCAAAATACACCTTATGAGGAAAATATGTTAAAATCGTAACATCAGAAGGGACTATATATGCTATTACCATTTACTGTCCCTCCTAGTCTTAACACATTTTTCTTCTCATTAAGAATAATAATAAAAACCAACATAATCACATTTATTTGGATAACTATGTCAGCCTAGTCCCTGTTTACAAGATCATATTTGTATTCCAAGCTAAATAAACCCTGAGCTGAAGTGTTCCTCAGCTAGACTATGTTTATTAATGAATGAGCAGGGATCACCCATGAAGTTACTTTTATATTGATGCATCTCATGCTCACACAAAATACCTGAGATTCACGCTCTAAAAAGCCTTTATGGAAGGTTTTTTTTTTTTTTTGAGTACAGAAGTTCTGAGAGACCCAAGGCAGATGTCAGGTTCCCACTGTGCTAGGTCCTGTTCATCAAGATAAGAGGGCTCCTGCCCCCTATAGCAAAGATTAGAAACACCAGGTAAATTTAAATAAACTGATACCTCAGGAAGCAAAAAGCAACAGTGGGATAATTCTGATAAAATTAATTAGCACATAAGTTGCATCATACCAGCTGACCAGCCTGGCCACTGCTTAGGGTCTTATAGGCACCATGGCAGAGGTTAACCACATGAAACAAGAGGCAATGTTGCCTACTGGGTAGAACTCTTGATTGGATCTTGAGCTTTTTACATTAATGGCTTGGCCACTAGGTAGTCTTGGGGGGTCTCTTCATAGGTCTGCACCTCAGGTTCCCCATCTGTGAAACAAGGTAATGATACTTCCTTTGTTACTTGCTTTGAGGTTTTCTGATAAAACCTACCATAAAGACTGGATGTTGGTAATGTTTTTATTATATATGCTTAAGGAGCCATAGCTGTGGTAGGCAAAATTACGCCACAGTTATGAGAGTGGTGGAGGCAATAAACAAGAAAGAAAGAAAGAAAGAATCCAAAACCAGTAAGCTTATAGCATTAAGAATTACTGGACAAAGGTGCAATAGTAACTGTGTATATTATCTGTTCAGTAGCACTAGCTAAGACTTGCATTTCAGAGGCTTTTTAAAGAATGTACTGCAGAAATGTCTAGTTGGTGTTTGATGGGATTTAATCAAATGCTTTGGGATCTTTGAAGGAGTGACTGTTTCATGAATACATCCAACGAATGCAATTGGCATATAGTCCAAGTTTCTTCCTTTGCCTAGCTGCAACATGAAGCATAACAAATGTTGGTTCCAATAGGCTTAACATTCCCTTTTGAAAGGGAAATCATCTGTATTGAGGCTTTTCCTACAGGACTCAGTTTTTCCTTTCAACGAGATATAGTAGCCAAGTAACAGAATAATGCTTTCCCTCAGCTCAGCTCAGCCAGTAATTCTCATCCAAGTTATTTTGTCCAAAAGCCTTGTTCTCTTCAAGAGATAAGAATTCTTCTATGTATTATGATAAAAAATACGCTTCAACACCCTCAACAAAGCCCTATCACAATTACTTCCATTTGTTTTTCTCCATTATTTCATTGATTATGTGGAGCTGACTTGTTACAACTACAGCTGTCTGGCAGTGTTAGTTAACTTTAAAGCTCATGCTCAGTCAGTCAAGTCAATTGCTCCTCTTTCACCCCTTTGGCATATGACTGTGAGCATCAGCTGTGGATGACAGATGTGTAGCTGCAGCTTAATGATTTTCATCCCAATGATAGAGTCAGATACAGATAAGAAATAGATCTATGCAATTGCAAGTAGTGAACTGGGTTAATTATTCTGAAATTGAATTCTTAAATGAAGGAAAACATAAGAAATCATTATGTCCAGATTCAATTTTGCATGAGAAGACACTCTAATGCCCAAACCATTTAAAATACTAGTAATGAAATGAAATACTGATAATGAAACTAGTAACCTGCCTAACCCTCATGCCTCTATAAAACATAATGCAGCTGAAGCAGAAGAGGCATTTACTTAAATAAATAACATGCAACTGCATTGAAAGACTAACAATGCAACAGTACTGGCTGTACTGCAGGCTAGATTTTGGAGTCACTGCCTAATGCTCTCAAATTGAGAGAGGATTTACATCCATAAATTGGCCTACTGTTAATATCTCAAGCTCAGTAACAAAGTAACAAGACTTTCCTGGTACCTACAAATGGGAATAATAGGTATGTGTTACTTAACTGGAATTCTCAGAGAGAAACCAGTTACAACACAAATTTAAAATACTTTGTTCCATATTCTGCTTTTATTACTTTCTCTCCCATGTCTCTTAGTGATGTATGGCATCATTCATTCTTAGTTCAAAACTGAAAGGATCCCATCTTTCCTCTGAGCAAGCATTTATACACTAAATACCATGGCTAGGGACAGAAGTCACACACAAACCAGTTTAAGTGATCAGAAACTTGTTTAAACCAGTAACAGAATAGAAATTCAGTGCACATAAACCACTTTCAAAATGGCCCAATGGTGCAGAAATTTACTAACAAGACCATAAATAATAGTGTAGAAGTTAACTATAAAGCAGACTCAGTGCTTCAAGGACAGGCTGATAAGACACAGGCCTAATCGCCTTGAAGTCTGAAACAATCAAGGATATATAGCCCTTCTCCCTATTAGTTCGCATGCAGCCAAAAACCAGTTTGAAACAATTAAGAGTTTTCTCACACTGACCTGATATCTTGTTTTCTTTCACAGTGGAAAATTCCCACCTGCGCGCGCATCTTGTCTGTAAACTATAAATCGCCTCTAACAGTTTTATTCGGGGCCTCTGAGCTTGCTCAGGGTGCCCAGCATGCTGAATAAAATTTGAGACTGACAGCGACTCTGTGTCTTTGGGAACGGCTCCACAAGGGGTCACGAACTCCTCAACAATGGCATTCAGAAGTGGGTGGTGGACCCAGGGGCACCTGCTGAGTGGCTTCTCCTCCCACCAGGACCATGCCCGGGCACAGTGAAAGGCAGTGGCACCAAACAGGAGACAAGCAGGAATCCCCCTCCTCCAACTCCTGCTGCTAACTCCACCTGAGTCTCAACCATCCCCAGGGAGCCATGGCCACCACTGGGGAAATTACTGGCACTCATCTGCAGAGTTACCAGGTGCTGCAGCTACCTGATCGCAGCCTCCTCTTATACACTACTTGGCCTGAGCGATCTGGCAACCAGGCCAGCTGCTGCAAGCAGCAGTGAGGCTCGGTGCAGCCAGGAGCAGCAGCAGCAGCAGGTCCCCTGGGAGGATCCAGCCAGCTCCCATGGCACCTGGGCCAGCATGCATCTAGCCACCCAGCAGCTTCACCCCCACTGTGGGGCTACTCCAGCCGAGCAGCCAAGAGGGGCCTGGGGGCAGCAGCCAGAGCATTTCAAGCAGGGAAGCAGCCTTGGGGTCTTCATGGGCCTGGCCGGGCTGGGACTGTTTCCCTGCTTGCAGTGCATTGTGGGTCCTGCCCCTGAGCCCCACATGGCTGTGCCTGGGCATGCTGCTCAGCTGGGGCAGCCCCACTGTGGCAGCAGAGATGCAGGGTAGCCAGATGCAGACTTGCCCAGGTGCTGCAGGGGGCCAGCTAGCTCCTCCTGGGGGACCTGCTGCCCCTGCTGCTGCTCCCAGCTGCTCCAAGCCCCACTGCTGCTCGGATACCCAGGCCAGGTGGTCTGAAAGAGGAGGCTGTGCTCAGGCAGTTGCAGCACCCAGTAAATCTGCAGGGAAGCACTGGCAACTTCCCCAGTGGCAGCCATGGCTCCCCAGAGGTGGGTAAGAGTTACTAAGGCCGAGTCAGAAATGTGGGCTGGGAGAGGGGGAAACCCGCTTTTCTCCTGATCGGTAACACCACTTTCCCCTCCCCCAGGGACACCAGACCTGCACTGGATCTGAGCCTGGCCATGGCCCCACTGGCAGGAGAAACCATTCAGCAGGTGCCCCTGGGTCCGGCACTCACTTCCGAACACCCCGCGTTCTCCCCAGTGCTGCATCGCAGAGGTCAGGCACCCACCCACTCTGTACCAGACACCCTCAAAGAGACAGTGATTTGGTGGCAAGGAGTCCCCACCTCCTCCCTGCTTGTCCAGGGTGTGCGTCAGGCCTCTCTCGCTCCCTCCAGCCCCTTAAAATACACAGCAGGGGGTACCTGAGGTGAAGGGCCCTGACCCCTGCTCGTGGCTGTGGGCAACCCATGGGGAAGGGAAGGCAGAGAGCTGGGGCTGTGCAGCACCAGGCCCTGCTCCACTTAGTGGGTGAGTGAGTGAGAGAGAGAGAGAGACCCTTGGCTTAATACAGCCCCTTGTGTGTGTCCCAGCATGGAAGTGACCATCCTGGCAGGGAAACAGGCCTCAGGCCTTTCCCTCTCTTCTTTCTTCAGTAGAACAGGGGCCTGAAGTGCTCCATTCTTGGAGGACTTGGGGGATCTTGCAGGTGCAGGTGAGGGTGGGGGTTTAAATGCCTCCCTGATCACACTCAGTGGCTTGCCAGGTTCTGGCCAGCCCCTGCCCCTGCCCCGGTCAGCTTCCCTCCAGCCTTATGGCTGCTGCAGAAGGGAAGGGAGGGCTTGCTGTAGCACCCCCAGCTTCTAGCCTGAGCCACTGCAGGAATGTGCCTGCATTTCCTGAGTCAAAAGTCAAAGTCTGTTAACTTGCCTCCCAGTTCAGTCTACACAGGTTAAACTAACCTGCAAAGACTGAACAGAATCAGGCTTGGGCTTTTTGAATGTCTGTACTTAGCCCATGTCTGTATTTTTCATTACATAAACGGGTAAACATACCCAGCTGTGGCTGCTGATATAGCATGCAGATATTTGCATGAGGCTTATAGCTCCATCTCTGCCCATCTCTCAGTGTGAAATACAAGTCTGATGACTTCTAAAGGCAGAGAAGTATAGATTAATTACAGGTGACTTTCAAGGCAGAAAGTGGCCTAGAGGGGTCACATCTACATGTCATCAATAATGCATGTTAAAGTGTCTCTTAACACAGAACTCTTAGCAGCATCAATTTGATTTCCTAAATGTATAAAGACACTGAAAGCTCAGCAGTTAATGAGAGACAAAGATGCAACTCATAACCGCTTAAAAAGATGGAAGGTCTTTTTAATTACAACACAGTCTATCTTTCCTACTAACTAAATACCAAATACTAGGATGCTATCCACAACTGCAGAAGGCCCAAAATTGTGTCCACTGATGCCTTTTTCTTCCTTGCAGTTGAGACTTGAGAATAAGATCCATCTCCTTGTTGGCTGGAAAAAACATACTAGGAAACTGAGGCCCATGCTGAATTCTGCTGCTAATGAAAGTATGACTAACATAGCATGCAATTAGTGCAGATGCTCACATTTCCCTTTGCTAGGGGCTGGGTGGTGGGAATCAAAACTGTGACAAAGGCAACATCTTCCTTTCACTATAAAGTCAATTAAAAGCTGAAGTATACATTTATTGATAATGTCATATGCTGCCCTGGAAAGAGCCTGGTGTGAGACTCCTAAAACTAGAACTTCAGTGATTCCTACTCACTTCCATAGAGAAAAGTGTCTATTCATTTTATCCTTATATGTACGAACTCTGTAAACTTTGTTGTGTTAATGAGCACAAGGTTTGAACCATGGCTTTACAGTCTACAAAAGCAAAGGGAAGTCATGGTCAAGACTGATCCTAGAAGAGTTTGGTTTACATCTGTTGTATTCTAACACAACCCAATTTTCTAGGGAGGACAAGCTCTAGCAGAGGTTTCTGACTGTAGAAGCTCAGACTGTAAATTAATATCACCTTTGACATGGTGATATTAGAGTTTGACACAGATCAAAGAAAGAGCAGCACAGACGTTTACACAAGTCACCCTTCCAAGTTGCGTTGCTGGTCCTCTGTCAATAGGTGGCTGGGAAGAGCACTTGACCAACTTGTCCTAGGAAGGACCTACAAAAACCTTACAACTGCACACCACGTGTTGTGGGGAAAAGTGATAGTGCACGTTATTGTTCATACTTTGGCGGGACTTAAAGTGAGATACTGGACTTGTATATCTATACAGTTGCGGGACAAAATGGTTGTCTTCTGGGATAAATGTAGCATCTATTTACAGCTTCAGAGAGTTATAGATGGTGTCCTGGGGACCGCGCATGCTGGACATGGCAAGGATGGATACAAAAAAAGAAATAAAAATGGTTACTTACCTGCAGGGGAGACAGTGCAGGAGGAGCGGAGGAGAGAGCCCATGCAGTTCACAAGCCATGCCTTTATTCAATTAAAGCTGGCAGGTGACATCATAAGGAATCACCAGCTGGCGGGAATAAAGGCAGGCACTGGTGAAGAGGCATGGGGAGTGAGAGAGGCGGTGGAGGCTCCTCACACCAGTAGTGGGCTGCGCTGGCATGATCAAAGGCAACCTGGGTAGGGAGCAGCAGCAGAGTCTGCAGGGGCTCCCTGCACCAGTGGGAACAAAGTCGAACCCCAGACAGGGGGAGTGCTCGGGGTGATGACCTCCGAACACAACTGAGGGAGTTAGAGAGGCACCGGTCGGCAGAGAGACAAAGATGGAGACCCGGGGAGAAAGGCTGCAACCAACCCTGGGGATACGGAGACTCATCTGCCCAGTCGCTCCCAGGTATTGAGCCGTGGAGATGGGCTGGGGATGAAAAAGGAAGGAAGACATCAGGGGAACAATGACAGGGAGAACCTTGCCAGGTACAGGCAGGAGAGCTGAGGGGATTGGCCCATACAAACCTGGATTGGCAGGTTTTTCTTTTCCTTTTTATTGGCACAAGGGCACCCAAACAGGCCTCAGGATCTGAACTTGTCAGTAGCAGGGGCTTCTAGACACAGGGGCTAAGATAATTTGCCATCCCACTCACAGGAAGTGAGGGGACAAAGCCTAGGGCCTTAAAGAGGTGACAAAACTTAGGATCACCTACGCTGGAGGAATGGCCGCCTTAAGAACTGGCGTCCAATCAGAGGTTGGCATAAGGTTGGGGTGTAGGGAAGGTGGAGCCCCATAAACATCCGGCTAGTGAAGTGATCACTTCTGAGGAGTCTCCAGATGCTACCCCCTCCACTGGTGTAACATCCGAAGTCATGGCAGGAGAGTATGGGGGTGGTCCCCGAGGCAACCAGTACCTGCCTTAGGGGTTCCATGAAGCTATTGAATGCACACCCTTTACTGTGCAGACTAAGGCAGCACGTGAGCGGGCGTTCAGAGCCAGATGGGCACAGATGGGTACCTACCAAATTCAAGGTGGCTGCCGGCCGATTTCATGGGAAAAACACAGACCCAGTAGCCATTTTTGTGGTTGGAGCATGACAGCCCCCTATGCCTCTGATTGGCTGAGGGGCTTGATGGCCCCATCCCTCACCACTAACTGGTTCTATGTCATGCAGTCCTGCCTCTCACCACCAATTGGTGGAGAGGGGTCAGGCCATACGACAAACAGCTCTCACAGCCAATTATCAGTGAGGAGCAGCAATGGCAGGAATCTTGGGCTGCCTGTAGTGGGAGAAGCCCTATCTCCCTCCTTCGCACCCCTGCCAGTGGGTTGCAGTGCAGTGAGGACTGCTAGCTTCCACTGGGGAGCCAGCACTTTACTTTCATTTAGTTTTCTTTTTTCTTTCATGGATTTTGGAGGCAATGCCAGATTTCAGAAAAGAAGGGGAGAAAAAAAATTAAGAAGTCAAATACTATCATTTTCTCTATAATAATGCCACTGTCAGTCCTTGAACTCTGTAGAATTTGATGAACTCTGCTTCACTTTTGTTAAATATTAAATTCCATAAGGCTGTCTAACCCAAATTTCATTAATTGGTAATATTTTGTATTTGAAAAGATTAGTCTTGAAACAAGACTGGGAAGTTGTAGTTTGGGTTTCGTGTACCTTAGGCCAGAGAATATTTGCACTTTAAGATGGGCTTTGCAAATCTGCAAAATCTGACAGGCTGCAAGTCTTAACAAAATATAATAAAGGTTATACAGCTTTGTAAAGGAAGCTAGAATCTCAACTGGAGTAAATTAGTTTAACTCCACTGGGAGCTAGGCGAATTTTAACCAGCCTGGGTTTTAGTACTCTCAGTAGATGACTGTTGATAAGTAACTTTCTAGCTATTGTTGCCTTGAGAACTACATTAGTAGGGACCTACCCAACTTGAGAAGGCAGGAGGCTGATTTCATGGGCAGATCGCAGGGCCAGCTGCCATTTTTAAGAGCTTATTTCAGCAGGGGCCCCCGTGCCTCTGGCTGGCATTGGGCCCCAGTGACCTCACCTCTGATTGGTGGAGAGGGCTGTCCATCATGTGGTCCTGCCCCTCACCACCGATTGGCTATGAGGGCTGTCTGTGGTGCAGCCCCACCCTTTGCCACTGATTGGTGGAGGGGGCAGGGTCACATGACCAGCAGCTCTCTTTGTCAATCAGCAGCGATGGGCAGGGGCAGTAACCATCTTGCTTACTCCCCTTTGTGCTGGCAGGCCCCCTCCCCTCTTTTGTCTCCCCAGTGAGCTGCATAGCTAGGCTGCAACAGCCATAAGGACTGCTGGTTCCCACTATTTTATTTTAGTAATTTTTTTCCCCCACCTTCACAGACCTTGCAGGATATCCATGAAATGATGAATTGAGTAGGTCCCTAATACAATAGCTATGTAAACTAAATCAAACAGATATTTAACAGGCAAGTTCTTTAATTTAACAAAATAGCCCTTAAAAACAAAACAGAACAAAACAAAGACCTCCTCAAAGTCAGTCAAATACTTTGCAGAATTGTTTACAACTTGAAAAAGCAGGCTCAAAGGAATAAGTCATTGTACTACTCTTTTAAAATGGTACCTCAGAGGCTGTGCAAAGCCAGTTAACTTTTCAGGACTCAGAGAGCTATACAACATGACGTTCCCAATCCTTTACTTATTACCCTACAGGCATTATCCACATTTTCACTTTTTTAAAATAACTTTATAAGTTGTAGGGTTGTTGGTTGCAGCTGTGTTGGTCTAAGGACTTAGGCAGGCAAGGTTCTTTGGGTAGATGTGATATCTTTTATCAGTTGGTCTAATAAAAGATACTATATCTACCCAAAGAATCTTGTCTGCTTATAAAATTGTATGTACTTAGACAACATAGCAAAGTACCTATCCTTTCACAAATCTGTTCTTGTGATACACAACATAAACAAGCAAACAATTCTGTGTATGAAGATTAAGTCACTCCCACTGGCTTTTGGTGGGGTTGATTGTCCTCTGAGAACCAACTCACTATAAATATATGGTCAGATGAAGATAAATAGCTGCATTTAAAAATAATAAATGTATACTGAGTAGCTTCTTAACCTATGTCAAGCACTATTAAAATGGAACTCAGGAGTTGTTCCTAATGACTGGAACAAGGCGAATGTGGAACATCTTTGAGAAGGGAAAGAGGGATGATCGCATGAACTATAGACCAGTCAGTCTGACTTTGGTCCTGGGGAAGATCTTTTAAAAAATTGTCAAGGAGGATATCACCCACAAACTCACATCTGGTGGGATACTGAGAAGCACCCAGCATGGCTTTGTAGAGGGGAAGCCATGCCTAACAAACCTGATGTCCTTTTATGACCAGGTAACTAACCAGCTGGACATGGGACAGGAAGTGGACATCATCTATCTAGTTTTCAGCAAGGCCTTTAATACATGAAATTCTCGCATTTAAGTTGGAGAGTTCTGGCCTAGACCAGGCTACAGCGAGGTGGGTTGGGAACTGGCTCGGCAGCCAATCCCAATGAGTCTTGATTGATGGGGTGGCCTCATTCTGGAGGACCGTCTGCAGCGGTGTATCCCAGGGATCAGTGCTTGAGTCTGTTCTTTTTAATATCTTTATTAATAACTTGGACAAGGGAGTGAAAAGTGCAATGATAAAGTTTCTGGATGATACCCAGCTGTGAGGACAAGCAGGCACATCAGAGGACAGGTCAAGGATTCAGAATGACCTTGACAGGCTGGTTCTATGGGCCGAACAAAACCAGATGAGGTTCAACAGGGACAAATGCTGGGTCCTTCATCTGGGTAGGAAGAACCCTCACAATATCTATATGATGGGTGGTGGTCCACTGGCTGGCACTGAATCCAAAAGGGACCTAGGAGTGACAATTGACCAGAAGATAAATATGAGCCACCAGTGTGATGAAGTCGCCAACAGAGCAAATAGAACTCTGGAGTGCATCAGCAGATGCATCTCCAACAGGTCCAGAGAGGTGCTCCTCCCTGTCTATTTGGTGTTGGTGAAGCCACAACTAGAGTACTGCATTCAATTCTGGGCACTGCACTTCAAGAAGGATGTGAACAAGTTAGAAAAGGTGCAGAGAAGGGCCACCGGGATGATCAAGGGCCTGGGGGACAGTCCCTATGATGAGAGACTTTGGGATCTGGGACTGTTCAGCTTGAGCAAAAGAAGGCTGAGAGGTGACTTGATAGCCACCTTCAGATATGTCAAGGGACCTAGGTGAACAACTCTTCAGAAAAGCCCCCGAACTGGGGAGACATGGACCAATGGACACAAGCTACTTGAGGAAAAGTTTTGGCTGGACATAAGGAAACACTTATTTTCCATATGGGTAACTAGATTCTGGAACACACTTCCAGCAGAGGTGGTATGGTCACCATCCCTGGTGGTCTTTAAGAGAAGGCTGGACAAATACCTCGTTCAGCTCATTTGAGCCCAATTACCTCCTGCCCATGGCAGGGGACAGAACTTGATGATCTGATAGATCCCTTCCAGTGCTTCTTTCTATGATTCTATTAAAGTAAATAGGTCTAAAACAGACTGAGGTACTACCAGACATAAGTAACAGTTTCAAAGTTTGGCCTAAGAAAAACCTATGGGCCAACAAACGGAAAGAGAGGGTCATCATGTATCCAGTGAAGAGTTGTTTGAATGGACTGGACTGCTCTCCCTTTTTCTTGATCCTGTGGAAGTTTCTCACCAGCAGTTTAGAAGAATCAAAGTATGCCAAGAATATCAGTTCTTTCAAGCTAGAGAGTACTCTGCAGACAGAGTTTGGATGTGGGAGTTTAACCCTTCTTTATCCCTATGATAACAATAAAAAAAACTAATATTGCTGCTATTAATTTATTTGATTTCCCCCTCAGTCAACAGTCAGCAGAACTACCAGAAATGTGGCATCCATCAAAGCCTATACTGGATTGGAAAGACATGCTATTAATAAAGTGATTATCTTTCAAATTATTGTCACCCACTGTCTTTGAAGTGTTCCTTTCAGGTCGGACACATTATAGCATTCTGGATATCTGGGGGAAGTTTAAAATATCCGTTCGTTCAAAGAAAGAAGCTATCACTCACCATGGAGAATGCCTGCAATGATTATTTGAACTACAAAGCTTTCTGGAATCTCTTCTGCAATTGCTGTCTATTCAGAGAAAGAGCAAATGCTGCAAAGGAATAGAGAATGAGCCTGGGTTTTTATTTTTCTAAGTATCAACCTTTTCTGGAAACAAATAAGTAACTATTCCCAGCTTGTAATTGTTTCCACTTCAGGTTACTTCTGGCAGTCAGCCTACAAACTTATAATATAGAGAATTCTACAACTGAGTTTTGGTGCCTTTACATTCTCTCTCTCAAGCAGGAAGAAGAGCAACTTTTGGATAAATAAGATACTATTATTTAGTACTGTTTATCTAGAGGACTTTGAAACTAGGTAGACTTTTAAAGGGTCAACACAGTAGAGTCATAGAACTGCAGGTCTGGCCAAAGGGTAAGGCATTATACCACCACTCCTCCAGGGTTGCCAACCTAACAGTTTTTTAAAATAAAAGTCTGCAAACTTTTTAATGACAAAAAAAGTCTTTTTTTTTTTTTAATTGACAGATGTTTTTACCGACATCTTACAATGCAGAGGTAGCCCTTCTTCTGGGTGGTAGTAATAAGGGCTTGGTTCAAATTTAAAGGTTTAAACAGCAACTTTTACCTGCAGCAATGGTTTTACATAGTGCTGCTCCTACCCCAGAAGTCCCCATCTCACCTCCACGCCACTTTATCCCTAACTGCATCCTGGTTCCCCTATCCACCAGCCCACCCAATGACCTGACCCTGCTGTCCGCATTTTCCTCATCCTGGCATGGACACCACCCACCACCTCCCACCCCTCCTGCTCACAACTCTATCCCAGCTGTCCCACCCGACTTTCCTGACCAAGTGCCTCAGACTTCTCAGGGCCACATAGTCCTGCTTACCTTCAAGGGAAGTAGCCATTGCAAGGAGGCAATAGCAGATGTGACTCAACAGCAGCACATGAATGGGGGACAGAAGGGAGCTATGGAAGCTCCCATGGGCCACAAAATCCTAGGAGGAGAGCTCCCTGCAGGGTGCTGTACTTCTACTCAGAGACAAGGTACTGCTGCTCCATCTGTCCTCATTCTGACAATGGATCTTCAGTCAAGCTCAGAATTTCTTAGATCAGAAGGTTTTCAACCTTTTTTTAACAAGTGTACCCTTTCTGGTGGTGGTGGCTGGATGCAGGGGGGGGCCCTTGCATGCGGGGGGGAGGGCTCGCACGTGCTGGCCGCTGCTGCCACCCACCACTCTGCACCGCTGCTGCTGCCACCGACTGCCCTGTGCCACGCTTTCCCACAGCTGGTCGCATGCGTGGCTCTGTGGGCTGCTGATGGGCCTTGCATCCAGCCAATTGCACACAGCTCACCAGCAGCCTGCAGAGCTGCTGGCCGGGCACCTTCGTTCTCCCCTGACTCTGCTCTGTTCCCACCTGCCCACACGTACCCCCTATCACCTTTCCACGTACCCCTAGGAGTACACGTACCCCTGGTTGACAACCCCTGTCTTATCTGTTTTTTTTTTTTTTTTTTTTAATC
>NW_017729033.1:98610519-98614253 GCF_001723915.1 Gavialis gangeticus | reverse complement strand
TTTTTTTTTTTTTTTTTTTTTTTTTTTTTAATCACAGGCACTTTTTTGTTATGGACAAGTATTTTAGTTCCCTCCTCCTACTCGCCCCTTTTTTTCCAAACAGACTGCACTGTGCTACTCTATCCTTTTGGTGCCACTGCCCATCTACAGACTGCTGGAATAGAGAAGTCTACTTTTCCTCCATCCTTTTTAGGGATTTTTTTCATTAGGTATGTAGATATGTATATAGGTGTCTTTGTGGTTCAGATTGAGTGCTGCATAAATTTGTTACTTTCTAAGTACAGCATTGGAAGGAAGTGACTATCATTCTTTCCAGGCTACATTCTCATCCCAGTTACATTAACAGAAGCTTAGCATAACTCATGTGACCTCGATAAACTAATTATGGATGTCAGCCAACACAATTGTGAATGTAGTCTGTCTATACCAGATTGATTTTAGATCTCTTCCATGGCTGTCCATGATGCCCAATCAAAGAGGCCAAACAGCCCAAGAACAGTTCCTAGGGTATTACAAGGTATTATCACTCCTCAGGAACTAGTTTAAATCAGTGTTTCTCAAACAGTTGCAAGCAGGTTTACCCCAAAACCCAGGAAAGCATGGATATCCCCTTGCAGGTTGGCAGCATTTCAGCCTGCAAGCGGCTACCTGGGATGACTGCAGGCAGCAGGTGCACATGTGTCTGTGTGTGCAGATACACGTGGAGAGCATAGAGCGAGGCTGGGTCATGGGAGCAGCCTCAGCCACTGGACACAAGTAAGTGTGGGGATTGGGGGATGGAGGTCCAGGGGACTGTCCAGAGGGCTGGAGGAGGAAAGTGTGTGTGTGTGTGTGTGTGTGTGCGTATGTGTGTGCATGTGTGTACGTGCCAGCCTGCAGGCACTGAGAACAGTGGCCAGGTGTGGGGCTATGGCAGGGTAGGAGGAGTGGCGAGGAGAAGGTGCCTGGCCCTTCAGTGGGTGAGGGAGGCAGGGGTGATATTTCACCATGGGAAGCTGCGTGCCTGGGCTGGTGGTATGAGGCCAGAACCCATACACACAGGGGCCTGCACTCACTGCTCATGCCCTGGCCCAAGCGGGATGGAAGCAGCTGGTGGTCCCCCCTGGCAGGGCTTGGGGGACAGGGGACTGTGGATTAGGAGTGAGGGGCACCAGCATGGTGCAGGGGGGAAGGGGGCTGTGTATGGCACTGGCAGGTCCAGGAGCGTGTGGGTTGGGACAAGCCAGCCATTGATCTTGGCAAATGGGTCCCAGTACAAAAAAGGTTGAAAACCACTGCTTTAAATAAAACAAGATAGATGCTGTTAAAGTTATAACATTATTTCTGATGGCAGTGCCAGTCACTATGCAGTAGTCAAAGACATAAAATTACTTCTATTAGGAATCCATTTCAGTCAATTCACTTTTCAGAGATAACATATAAACATTCCCAGACATATCAAATGATCCAGATGTTTGCCATGTACTACTTTCCCATTCATCATTATAATTATGAAAAAGTGCCTGCATGTAAAACAAATTACTAACTTTCTAACCCCTCCTCCCTCTATGACTGATGCACTCCGTAATCCTAGCGTAAAATAAGCCTCATGGAATATGTACTCCAGTCAAATAGCCTATCTGACAGAGAAGGGTACCTACACTATAAATGTCATATCAAGGCTTCTCAGCCATTCAGGCAGATACAATTTTGAACTGACCTAAAATGTAAAATACTTCAATTTTATTTAGATTTTCAAATATATCAGTGAAATTAAAATTTGCCCAGGAAAAATATAATTTTTGTAGATAGCTGCAGTTTCCATTGAAGAAACACTTCTGTGGAAATTCCCCTCCAACTCTAAAACAAGGTTCATCATAGGATGAGGAATATATTTGTGGGAGTATTTAATTAAATACAGGTAGCACATCACTGATTTTAACGGCTTTTAGTGTCCCTTTCACTTTAGTAGTGATAGTTAATTACAATAAGCCCTTCCTACCTTTTGGCTTGCTGGTGTCAGATACAGGTATTGTAGTAAAGAGGTTCACAGAGATGTGCCCCATCACACTGGCAGAAGAAAAAGACAGATGATCCCCAAAGGTATCCAAAATGGGTAATGGCATAAGCAGTATTGTGAAAAGATCAACTCAGCCAACAAAAAAGGGAATTGTTACCCTTCTAGTAGTAAGAGACTTCTGTTTATAAAATCAATGATGTCCATTTGAAAAGTGAAGTGTACTGTAGATGTACCTTCATAGAGTCAAAGGTAAATAAAGGGTGGTTTATGATAGATTAGATAGAACACCTCCCCTCCTCATTATTAACTACAAGGAATATCTTTAAAATGCCCCCTACCCAAGAGGAGATTTTTCACTCTGCACACAGCATGGCATTTGAATCAGTACAAAGCCCTGAAGCTCCAGAGAAAGATCCATGAAAAACTGTTCCTCAAACTCCAGTGCCTCCCACAGTTCAATGGAGCATAAGGGAAGGGAAGTGCACATGCTGCATCCTTAGGATGGTGTGCTGTGCATGTTCTCCTCACCATCTGCTATATGGAAAAAGATCAGACCATGGTCTCACAGCTTTTCTATCCATATAACTCAGCTTCTATTATGCCCACTGAATATTAGCTCTAGCTGAAGTAGTTCTCTTTAAGAAAGACAATGCAAGTATTCAGTGTGGGGTGGTATTCAGTGGCGGAATTTTTGTATTAATTTTCTTGTGACTCCTTATAAAAAATGAATAAAATGGCCTAGCAGGGTATTCTCATCTCAGATGCAACCCTGAAGAGAGCTTGTCTTTTAACAGGGGAATGATTTAGAAACCTGTTGTATAACAGATGGGCCTGCAGAAATAAGCACATACTCTATCTGCCTGCAAAGCCCCCCATAGTGCCTTGTGAAAGATGAGGCCTAAACAGTGTGCTGGGGAGAGGGGAAGGGGGCATAGACTTGCAGCACTGCTCTGATTGTAGCTGATGTTCCTCTACATGGGAATTCTTATGGCCATATTGTCCAAAGACAAAAAGATAGTCAGAGAATGTGGAAAGCTACCTCTGTTTCTTAGGCAGACAAAGATACCCTCACAAAAATATATATTACGCAAAGTATTCATTCTAGTCAATAGATTCAAAGGTGCATGATAAACCCATGTTTAAGTCCACAAGATTTTTGTGTCCTTATTAAAGGAACAGTGCTGGGGGAAGAACAGTGGCAAACCCCCGAAAACATTTTCCTTTGATTTCATAACATGATCCTCCATTAATGGTGATCTACGTCAGTTTAGCTAAAATTGAAATTGTGTTTCCTCATAATGGGAAAGATTATCACAAAGTTTGATCCATAGAGATTATTAGGCCTGTGCAAGTAGGCAGCTATTCCATCTGGCTTTGGAACTGGCCACTTCGGATGCCAGTGATCCAATCTGGAGCTCCGGACTGGGTTCCTGCTTTGATCTGGCCGAAGCGGCTCCGAAGCTTCAGAGCTGCCTCAGAGATCTGGCCATAGGGTATAATGGGGAATCAATTAATATCTGTAACTTCGTTGTTTTTTGTCTGATTTGGACGAAACTTACAGGGGTAGTAGCCCCTGCTGGGAGCATGAAGCCTGCCAAGTTTCAAGAAGAAAATTCTCCCTCTGGGTTAAAATCCATGGGGAACATGGCACAGGGGATACTATGGTGGGGGTCTACTACAGACCCCCTACCCAGAGTCAAAACCTTGACCAGGAGTTCACTAGGTAATTGGCTGA
>NW_017729033.1:98609728-98610259 GCF_001723915.1 Gavialis gangeticus | reverse complement strand
TTTTAGATATGTCGGGAGCTTGAGGAAAAGAAAGGGTAACACTGGACCCCTGCTAAACCAGATGGGGCAACTGACAACTGAGGCCCAGGAAAAAGCAAACTTACTAAACGGGTACTTTGCATCAGTTTTTCATGGGATGACCCTGCCCACTATGGGTCAGGAAGGCCCAGGCAAGGGAGATTCCTTGCCCTCCACTGAAGCTGACCTTGTGAAGGAACAGCTCAACAGGCTGGATACCTTCCAGTCAGCCGGCCCTGATGGGTTACACACAAGGGTACTTAGGAAGCTGGCGAACATCATAGCTCAGCCCTTAGCATGGATCTTCGAGGGTTCTTGGTGCTCTGGTGAAGTGCCCAATGATTGGAAGAGAGCCAATGTCGTGCCTATCTTCAAGAAAGGGAGGAAAGTAGATCCGGCTAACTACAGGCCCATCAGCCTGACCTCTATCCTGGAGAAGGTCCTGGAAAAATTAATCAAAGAGGCCATCCTTAACAGACTAGCTGAAGGCAATATCCTGAGGGATACCCAGCA
>NW_017729033.1:98603167-98609213 GCF_001723915.1 Gavialis gangeticus | reverse complement strand
AGCACAGGCTCAGGGGTGATCTGGTGGCCACCTATAAGTTTATCAGGGGTGTTCATCAGGATCTGAGGGAATGACTCTTCACCAGAGCCCCCTAAGGGGTGACAAGATCTAACGGTCACAAACTCCGCCACAACTGATTCAGGCTGGACATAAGGAAGAACTTTTTCACTGTCCGACTCCCCCAAGGTTTGGAACAGACTGCCACCTGAGGCGGTTCAAGCACCCACTTTGAACGCCTTCAAAACACATTTGGATGCTTATTTTACTGGGATCCTGTGATCCCTGCTGACTTCCTGCCCCTGGGGCAGGAGGCTGGACTTGATGATCCTCCGGGGTCCCTTCCAGCCCAAATGTCTATGAAATCTATGAAATAAGATCGGTGCAGGGGTTGGTGGCAACTGCACCCTAAATTCTTGAAAGCAAAACTTATGTCACATGTATGTGTTACACCACAGGAGGATGAAAAATGCAGGGGTGGTGGCCCCTGGTGAGGCCATGAGGCCTGCCAAGTTTCAAGGTGATAGGTACAGGGGTTTGGGGGGAACTTCACCTCAAGCTGCTGACAGGCAAAACTTGTGACATAGATGACCCTGTGTGTGTTAAGGCACAGCTGGGTGAAAGCTGCAGGGATGGTAGCTCCTGCTGAGGCCACGAAGCTGGCTAGGTTTTGTGGAGATAGGTGCAGGGCTTCTGGGTTCTGGGGCCCTGCACCTCTAGTTGCTGACAGGCAAAACTTGTGACATGGGTGCTTGTGCAACTGTGTCCATCTTGGAGCAGTTGATTGTCTGTATTGATTATTTCCTCTCCTTAGTTTGTGGTTTTGTAGGTGTTAATCATTGCTCCATCCCTGCAGCTTTCACTCTGCTGCACCTTAATACACACAGGGTCATCTATGTCATGAGTTTTGCCTGTCAGCAGCTTGAGGTGCAGTTCCCCCCAAACCCCTGCACCTATCACCTTGAAACTTGGCAGGCTTCATGACCTCACCAGGGGCCGCCACCCCTGCACGTTTCATCCAAATCAGACAAAAACCAACAAAGTTGTAGATATTTTGCTGATTCCCCATTATACCCTATGACTGGATCTCTGAGGTGGCTCTGAAGCTTTTCTGAAGTGGTTCGGAAGCTCCAAACCACTTTGGAAAGCCTAAAGAAGCTGGTGCTTTGATCCAGACATGCTGCTTAGGATGCCAAAGCATCCAAAGCTTCTCTGGATCCGAAGCATGGTCCAAAGCCTCGCACAGCCCTAGAGATTATAGTATTTGGTTAAAAGACAGAGTAAGAGGTGGAAGTGGATGTAGTTCATGTATACGGTACCAGGAAATTGAGAGAAATCACCACAATTCTTTTCTCCTACAAATCATATTTAAAGTTGATGTGATCAATAATGACAAGCTGTCAAGAGCTATGTAGCAGCTCTTACTGTGGCTATTCCAGAACACTTTTGTATTTTACAAATTTTCACTGATATTCGGTATTGGGGGCAGCAGAAAAGAATAGCAGAACTAGCTTATACATCAAAAGATGTCCAAAAGATTGCCTGAAATTGACATTACCTCTAGTTTCAAAAAATACATCAAATTCTGACTGCTTCCATTTCTCACACCTGAAAAGAACAATGCCTATATATACACTAGCTGCTGATCATTCAAAGAAGGGCATAAAGCTCAGATCTTCAAAATCACTCACTGAGGAAGTATCATGCACAACTGACTTGCAGATTGCCACAACTGGATGACCAAGGATAGGAAGTGCACACACTGAAATGAATTAGGCAGATGTCCAGCTGGTCAAATTTTGTGTATGTACAGTTTTCAAGGCCTGGGCCTCCTAGACCAAGGCTAGCAATACTTACATGAAAATATGATGTTACGAATAAATAGAATCCATACACGTCTTGTGGATGAAATTCACTACCAGAACATATGTAGTCACCTCTAATTTGTTGTTTTTCCTTTTCTTATCACTCCCACATTTTTTAGTTATTTTGTTTAATTATCATAAGCCACGCAAGGCCTTTGTTAGGAAGGGTAGCATATAAATTGAATAAAGCAAGAAAATAAATAATGTGTATGACTTTAAAACAATGGCAATGGATACCACTGGCTGGTACTAAAAGCCAATGTGTACATTGCTGTGATCTTTCATAGACAACAGTAAGTAAGTATAAGCATTAGACTTAAAGGGACCTAGCCAGCATCAGAAGGTGCACTAATTTAGATCAGGTAACCATTTCTCAATTCAGGAAAGGGTTAACCTGATTTCCAGAATTCCTCTATGCATTCACATCACAGTCCTGGGCCTGGGAAAGCCCAGCTGCTTGTCTCAGCCCCAGGGCTGTGCTAATCCCACACCCTGACCCTGATGAGCTATTTTGAGGCCTGCAACCAGGCAACCCTCCTGCCCCACTTCCCACCCCCACAGACTTAACAACCATCCCTGCATACCTGCCAGCCCCCTCTCTTCCCCATCCTGCCTCCCCTCCCACCGCTCCAAGTTACTTACATTGGGCTCCCCAGATAAGTACAGACAGTTAAAAAGCTCAAGGCTGAATTCAGTCTTCGCAGGTTAGTCTAAACTGCACAGATTAAATTGAAACAGAAGTGAATAGACAGTTTAGCTTTGATTCAGGAAATGCAGCCACATGCCTGCAATGGCTCAGACCAGAAGCTAGGGGGTGCTAGAACACAGAGCTCTCTGGCTGTGTGTTCACTTCCTCTTCCTGGTACCCCCAAGGTCTCAGGGATCTGCTGTCCAGAATTACAACACCCGGACTCTGTGAGGTTGTTCATTACTTCCTCTTCCTGCTTCCAGGGGCCTCTGGGATTTGTAATCCACAGTTGCAGCCAGCAGTAAGTTTGAGTGGGGGAAGGGGTGTTTAACCACCCCCCGTCTGGCTCCAGACCCCAGCTAGCATTTGCCCCCTCCACCCCACCCCCTGTCAGCCAGCCCTCACTGCTCAAATTAGGGAGCAGAGGGGCAAGGCCAGCCCTGCTCTATGGAGTAGACAGCACAGCACAGCCCAGGGCTGGAAAACATACTGGGGGACTGTGATTTAACCTGAACCCAGAAGGGGTCTGGGACAGAAGTTTCATAAACTGGTTTGACCCAAATCAGTTAAGTGTGATACTACATTCAACCAGATTCATCTTAAACCAGTTTCAAAACAGCTGAAACTGGTTTATGTGCACTGAACTTCTGTTCTGTTACAGGTTTAAACCAGTTTCGGCTCTGATACTGGGTTTGATCTGATACTAAGACTGAAACCGGTTTATGTGTAACTTCTGTCCCTAGCCCCCATGTTGTTTCCAGGAGTTAGCGAACAGCTACTCACTTCTTCCAGTGGCAGCAGCAAGCTGCTGCATGCACTGCTCCCAGTCTGGCTCTAGGCAAGTTAAAGTAGGCTGCCTAGACCTAGATCAGGTGCGGTGAATGCTTGTTTGCACCTACTGTTTACAAAAAAGCTCAGTTAGAAAATTCATTTTGGAAAGTAAAGGTTATCCATTTCATATGGCACTAATCTGAACAGGAAACATTGAAGTCACCAAACATTTATCTTTTAGCCCTTGGTTTAACTCTTATTATATGAAGAATATTGTTGGTTGTTCCCTTCCCACACTCCATAGTTATCCTACTGCTTCTATTTGCATGCGTCTTGGGTCTAGTAGCATCAAGGAAGTAAACTAAAACTGCTTCTGAGTCTCAATACCAGAAATATTAGTGAAAAAGTGACTCAAAATGCAAAATAAAAACAAGGTGGTGGAGTCTATCAGCTCCTACAGATGTGCAAAAAGCCTGCTCCAATGCTCTGGATTTCTAGCGTGTCAAAGCAGACTCAATTAATTAAATCTGCAGAAGCACAGAAATTGGTGCACTTTGGCAGCCTTTCATGTCAAGTGTATCAGCATCCCCATGCATCCCCACACTGGAAAAATGGTGGTGGGGTACTTTGAAATAAAAAAAAATTGTTGAGATTTAGTTCAAAGCACCCCACCGCCATTTTTTCAGAGTGGGAATGCTGATACATGTGATGCACTGGCACTTTTAATTAGTGTGGGTTGCTAATTAAAGTGCCCGGTGCCAAGCCCCAGAGTGCACATAAAAATGCCCTATGATATTACAAATAAATACTTGAAATTTATTCGTTCTTTGCAAAAAAAAATATGGTTAGCCAGTTTGGTAAGGGAAACAAATTAGAGCTCAGAAACTGACTGGCTTGAAATTGAATTGTTATGTTTGATGTATTCTACTTCATTTAAACCCTGATCCAGCAAAGCACTTAAGCAGATGTTTAACTTCATAAAGTGATCAGTTTAACTGAATTCAGGGCATTCCAATATGTATATACAAGTAGCACCACAAGCAGTGAATCAAGTCCTATAAACTTTTAAAAGTTGAAATATTCCCTTCCTGCTTTTTTCCCCTCCATTAGGAAATGGCAATGAATTTTTGGCTAAAAAATGTAAATAAAAGCAAAATCTTCATTTAATGTAATGTGAATACAACCCTTTGAAATATGAAGCACATCTTTTTCTCCATTGAAGGACATGCTGAAACTCAGCATTATGGCTAGGGACATATATTCATAAATTGTAAGGGACGGGAAGGGACCTTGCAAGATCTCAGGGTCCAGCCCTCCTGCACTAGGCAGAAAAGACAACTGGGGTCAGGTGACCCCAGCAAGGTGACTGTCCGCTCTCCTCTTGAAGATTTGCAGGGTAGGCAATTGTACCACTTCCAGAGGAAGTTTATTCCACATTCTGAACACCCTAACTTTGAAGAAGTTGTTTTCCTACTTTTAAGCCTAAAACAGTTTCCAGAGCTTTGTGGCCTTTACTCCTGGTTTTCCCCAATGGCGCCGTGGTGAACAGTTGTTTGGCGAGCCCTTGATGTATTCCTCTGATGTAGTGGTAATTTGCTATCAAGTCCCCTCTCAGCCTTCTATTTTTTAGGCTGAAGAGGCCCAAGTCCCTCAGCTTTTCCTCGTGTAGCTTGTCTTGCAAGTCTCTGATCATATGGGTGACTCTTTTTAGGACTCTCTCAAGCTTTTCCATGTCCCTGTTGAAGTTCGGCACCCAGAACTAGACACAGTACTCCAGCTGTGATCTCACCAATGCCAAGTAAAGCAGAAGAATCACTTCCTTGGTTTTGCTTGAGATGCATCAGTTGATGCATGCCAAAGTATTGTTTGCCCTGCTGGCTACAGCATTGCACTGATGGCTCATGTTCATAGTATGGTCTATCATTACCCCTAGGTCCCTTACAGTCATGGTGCTAGTCAGTTTCGCAGCACCAAGCTTGTGAGTATGTTGGGGACTGATTGTTTGTCCCCAGATGGAGCACTTTACACTTCTCAATGTTGAACTTCATCTGGTTCCAATCCACCCAACTTGCCAGCCTGTCTAGGTCCACCTGTATCTGCAGCCTATCTTCAAGCATGACCACGCTCCTCCATAAGATGTTGAAAAGCACTGGACCAAGCATGGACCCCTGAGGGACACCACTGGCCACTTCTCGCCAGGATGACACAGATCCGTTCATTAGAACACTCTGGGTCCTACCCTGCAGCCAGCTTCCTACCCACCTGACTGTCTCGGAGTTAAGCCCACAATCCTCCAATTTTCCTGTGAGAACATCATAGGATACCAGTTCAAAGGCCTTTTGGAAGTCTAGGTATACAGTGTCAACCTCCTCTTTCTTATCCAGGTGGCAAGTTACCAATCTCATGTCCTTCTACAGCCAGGTAAGACAAGACCTGCCCATCATGAAGCCATGCTGGCTGTCATTCAGAATCCTACCTTGTGCAAGCCTATTGCACATAGACTCCTTGATTAATTTTTTCCAGGATTTTCCCTGGGATAGAAGTTAGGCTAATTGGCCTATAGTTGCCCAGGCACTCTCTCCTCCCCTTCTTGAAGATGGGCAAAAGATTGGCCCTCTTCCAGGTTTCAGAGACCTCCCCTGAATGCCATGAATTTTGGAAGAGTTTCACCAGAGGTCCCTTCAAAAAGCCTGAGCCTGAATTGATTCAATCTTTACAGGTTAGT
>NW_017729033.1:98597879-98598167 GCF_001723915.1 Gavialis gangeticus | reverse complement strand
CTTTACAGGTTAGTCTAACCTGGCTAGGCTGAACCAGTTTGTAACCATATAGACATCTCAGAAATGCAGCACATGCCTGCAGGGGCTCAGACTAGAATCTGGGGGTGGGGAGGTGCTAGAGCAGCCCTCCCTTTCCTCCCAAAGTGCTGAGCTGAGGGGGGGGGTATGACTAGGCCCTAGCAGGATGCTCTGATTAGGGAGGGGTCCCACCCACCCCCTGCTGGTCCTGACCAGCAAGGGAGCCAGCAGAGAGTTCATAGATTTCATAGACATTTGGGCTGGAAGGGA
>NW_017729033.1:98593381-98597141 GCF_001723915.1 Gavialis gangeticus | reverse complement strand
GGTGTTGAACACCATCAGGTTCTCATCCACCCATTTCCTAAGCCTGTATCACCCTCCTATTCTCAGGTGCGGATGCTTTACCGCAGTTTGGTGTCAACATAAACTTGGCCATTCCGCTTCTGACACCAATGTCCATATCATTGATGAAGACATTAAACAGTATAGGCCCTAGGACAGAGCCTTATGGGACCCCCCCTGGTTACAGCGCACCAAGATGATTGGCTCCCATCAACCACCACCCTCTGGGTCCTACCGTGGAGCCAAATCCCCAGCCAGCAGATTGTGGTGAGGTCAAGGCCGCAGTTAGTCAGTTTAGCCAAAAGGTGATAATGGGATACCAGATCGAAGGCTTTTTTAAAGTCGAAGTATACGATGTTGATCTCTTCCCCCTTGTCCAGGTGATAAATCACCTGGTCATTGTAAGAAACCAGTCCGTTGTTGTGCCGTCGCGCCCGCACACCGTGCCCACATACTGCCCCGTACGTAGTATCCTTATGTGTCAGCATATCGCCGCCTACGGCCCTACTGGCCAACGGGCACGTGCGGCCAGCATGGAATCATCGCATGATTTCAAGTAATTGAGCACGCCAGTAACTCCCGCACTTTTTAACTGCCGCACTTTTCAAATCAGGCCATGAATAGAATGCCTGAAGCGCACTTCAGGGTTGCGACGAGTATAAAAGGCGGTGGTTAACGCCGCTCAGAGAGGACTTAGCGAAATCCACCAAGTGTGCAACTTCCACACACCACGGGGACTGGCCACCCCCGTGCCTCCTGCCATCGAAAACTCCTGGCGTACCCCTTCCCCAGTTAGCGCATCGGATCCTACAAGCAGTTCTGCTTCTCAGTAACTAGTGAACAGAAAACGAAGCGAAATCTTTGTAAGAAGTCTGCAGCCTGCACCTCCGAAGCGGAGTGTAAGTAAAAATAAACTTGTTTGAAACCATACGAGTGAGTTCCCTGCCTGCCTTTATATGTCCAGATACCTGACGAGTGCGCACCCCTTTGCGACCCGATCAGGGAGCAACAGTCATAAAAGGAAATGAGATTGGTCAGGCAAGACCTACCCGCAATAAGCCCATGCTGGGTATCCCTCAGGATATTGCCTTCAGCTAGTCTGTTAAGGATGGCCTCTTTGATTAACTTTTCCAGGACCTTCCCCAGGATAGAGGTCAGGCTGATGGGCCTGTAGTTAGCCGGATCTACTTTCCTCCTTTTCTTGAAGACAGGCATGACATTGGCCCTCTTCCAATCATTGGGCACTACACCAGAGCGCCAAGAGCTCTTGAAGATCCATGCTAGGGGCTGAGCTATGATGTTCGCCAACTCCCTGAATACCCTTGGGTGTAAGCCATCAGGGCCGGCTGACTTGAAGGTATCCAGCCTGTCAAGGTGTTCCTTCACAAGGTCAGCTTCAATGGAAGGCAAGGAATCTCCCTTGCCTGGGCCTCCCTGACCCATAGTGGGCAAGGCTGTCCCATGGGACTGGTGAAAAACTGACACAAAGTACCCATTTAGCAAGTTCGCTTTTTCCTGGGCATCAGTTGCCCCAGCTGGTTTAGCAGGGGTCCAATGTTGCCCTTGCTTTTCCTCCAGCTCCCCACATATCTAAAAAAAGGACTTTTTATTTTCCTTGATATTTGTACCTAGCTGGAGTTCCATTCCACAGCCTTGGCTTTCCCGATTTGCTCTCTGCAGGTCCAGACCAGAGCAAAGTATTCCTCCTTGGTGGTGGTTCCAGTCCTCCATCCTTTGTAGGTCTTCCCTACACTGCAGGAAGTTACATAGGGAGTAACAGAGCATTTAGCACCCCACCAAGAAAAGAAAAGCCTCTCTCATTAGTTCAAGCTCTTCTTAAAAAACTTTTTCCAAGGTAGAAACAGAGGACAATAACCATCTGACCTTTTGATTAGCTCCAAAAAATTCTAACGGACACTGTCCTGTCTGCCTTATACAGACACCTCTCAGCATTAGCTAGCATACCACATGCTGGCTACTCTCCATGCTGTGGGAAAGGGGAATGAGAAATCCCTGCTTAAGCAGGGAGTGGTGAGTGGGGGAAGATATATAGGTAGATTACCTATATATCTGCATTTATACCTGTTAAATTTAAAGAGAAAGGATCACCCATTGCTTCCTCTGTGCAATAGCAACACATACAAAAAATAAACAGGAATAAATTCAAAATCATATAATGAAGGGATGAAATTCAACTACAGATGTTTCCCTAGCTTATATTAAGACTCATGTAAATACAAAAATTTATGCAAGTCAGAGGCAATCTGGTCTGACTTCTTTAATTAAAACGTGAAAAGAGTATGATTTCTCTACATTTCCAACATGCACTTCACCATAAATAGGACACCTACAGAATTAAAGTGAAGTTCCTGCGAGATGTTGGTGATTAACTTTATTCAGAAGCAGGGAAAAGTGCCTCACAATGTCTGGGCAATACTCCACATTATTAATCATGTTAAGCTTTGTGTTGATTTAGTAGTGGTAGTTATAATGTTTTAAATGAGCTTGTGTTGCTACAGTGATTCACTGATTGTCTAACAAGTGGGAGAACTTTAGTGTATGACATTGCATCTCATACTACTGCAGTCGAACATACAGGTGTTAGAGACAGTAACCCATTTTTATCTTGATAGTTTATAATTATAAAAAGGGACTTTTTATACGATCATTAAACAGCTTGTTTAAATATTCAGCAGTAAAAAAAAGGGAGGGTCCATTTCCCCAGTAGCTCAATTTTAAATCTCTGATCTATGGTTTCTTCCACAGCAGCTATCACACAATAAAAAGCTCCAACTAGCTATACAAAATTGGACCTCAAAAATGTGTACTAACTTCATAATTGGTAGATATCAAGTTTTAATTTATGTTTAGCAGGCTCTCCCCTTTGTCTGGGAGCACTGATAGGGGTGCACCCATGACTAAGGTAAAACCCCTGGCCCTAGAGATTGTGGGGAAACTGAGACTAGAGGATCACCTCACAGCAATCCCCTGGCCCTGGGGTCTTCCTGTATCCCCAGGGCAGGAGGGAAGGAAAAAATTGCCACAGTGGCAATTCTTCGACCCTGGGGGTTTCATGTACCCCTGGGGCAGGAGGGGCAGGGAGAGGGGTTGAAATCCTCCTACCCCTAGGGTGTGTGGGGTGCCCCTGTGTCATCTGACCATAAAAACAGCATTAATCACACTACTGGAATTAAGAGGTCTCTGTTCTATCAAATGTAAATTATCATTGTGTCAATTATCACTACTCTTCCTTTTGACCTTAGGACTCGACTCTAGCAATTTAATTATAATACTGATAATTCTTCTCTCACTTGTTTCTGTAGCTTCTCCCCTCCCCCCAAGTAGACAGATTTCCTCTTTATAGTGTTGTGAGGGCCCAGCTGGGACTTAGATAGCAGGGCCTGCAGTAGGCCACTAGGAGTGACCTGGGGTCAGCAGGACTAAGGCACAGGTTACCAGAGCCAAGGCAGGAGATCCAGGAGGTGTCTAAGGCTTAAGCTGAGGCCAGGAGCCAGGAGCCAGAGAACTGGTGCTGAGTTCCAAAGAAGACTTGAGGTCAGGATCAAGGAAGCCAAGTCAAGTCAGGATGCCAGGGAAACCAGAGAAAGCACAGCTAGTGCCAAGATTCAGAGGAGATCCAAGATCAGGGTTAGGGAAAGCCAAAGCCTAGTCAGGAGCCAGGAGAACCAAAGAACAGTGAATGCAGGACTTGTCAGAACAGACTGAGGCTGGGTAAAGATGT
>NW_017729033.1:98585769-98593334 GCF_001723915.1 Gavialis gangeticus | reverse complement strand
TTATATTATAGGATATATATTATAAGTGATTTTTTAAAGTCCCAATAAATGCACATTTATAGTAAACAAAGAACAGTGAATGCAGGACTTGTCAGAACAGACTGAGGCTGGGTAAAGATGTACCTGCTGCCTGAGACAGCAGGCATACTTATAAGGGGTGAGTGGCACCTTCAGCAGTCAATCCAGTATCAGAACTGTGGCAGTCACATTAGCAGGTATCAGAGGCAGGTATGATGATGATTTTGGTGCTTGGACCAGCTGGGCATACTTGATCAGAGGCCCTGACACTATGGAGAACTATGAATTAGGTTGGCCTCATGTGGATTATAATAGGTTGCACTCGGGTCAGGCCTAGATTGTTAGCTAATGTAAAAACTGACAACATCCCACTAATGGACTGACACCAATTTTTACACTGGATTTAATTCATCAAATTATTCTCTCCCACTTCTTCAGAATCGCAACCAAAGCACATTCATCACTGGGACTAATTGATTAACTTTTCCTCTTAACTTTTTTGGCAATCAATTGATTATTCAAGATAAATGATAAGAGATGGGAGTTCTGACACATTGCAACATAAAGGAATTTAGCCTATATGTAATTGATACATCAGGGAAAAAACCACGTTTTTGTCATAAGTCATCCCTTCTGACAGATATTTATGTACGAATGTAGAACCAACCTCTCCTCAGGTGGTACAAATCAGCTTATCCCCACTTACATCAAGCACAGTAAATGCTGCATATCTACAAAGATTATATTTTACCCCAAGTTATTACTGTTCCTAACAGCTAGGTCATCAAGCTTGCAAATCTCTTTTGGAAAGAAACTGGTACATTTTTATAGTTCGAACTCAACACTCAGATGTTACATTAATTAACTTGAAAATAAGATGGTGATATGATTTAAGCGAAATGATAGCCATGCATTTGACTGATGGACAGAATAGCTGCAAAATACTTCCATCTTTAGTGCATGTACAATATCCCCAGTGCTGAGATTACCCTGTTTAGGACATATGTAAGTACTTGGATCATGATACTTGTATAACAACAGAACTAGATATAGACTCTGATACTGTCACAGTGGAAAAAAGAAGAATACCTCTTACTCCAGTCAATGTTTTTAGGCTAGTATAAAACAGATGCACATGAGAAGTGATTCTGGTCCACATCTATAGTCCTCCATAAGCTGGCTGATGAAAAAGAAACTTCAGATACCAAGAAAAAGGATATAGAAAGCCAGTGAAAACAAACAAAGATATTGAACAATATAGATGAGAAGCTAGGAAAGCAATTAAATACTTTCTAAATATGAAAGGCTTGATTAGCCTGTACATTACTTTTAATCTATGGAAAATAATCTTTATAAAGTAAAAAAGCATGAAGTAAAGTACTGAAAAGACAGAGCATAGAAGAATTAAACTCATTCCTTCAACCCTACAAAAATAGAACGAGACTCTGATAGTTAATCACTGCCTAGGCTTTGCTTAGGGGAAAAAAAAATGGTGAAATGTCTCTTCTCTTCCTTTTTAGCAACATGGCTAATACCCAAGTTATTTTGGTTGTGGCACTTTGTCACATAAGGAATAGTAGCCATTTCTTATTTTTATGTTTTTAATTGCTCCAGTGTAACTACATTTCAGTGGCACAATGTTTAAAATATAATTTAAGCAATGGTTGTATTAGCATTTAAATAGTGTTTCTGTATAACTACCCCATTTTGGGATGTGCAATTATTACCTCCAAATTATAAAACATCAAGCTATAGCTGTTCTAATGAGTGTCCTGGAGGCCCCAGGTCATAACTTAAGAAAAAGCAAAATTAAAGTAGCAAGACAGATCTTGACTGAATGACTACAGCATTTATAAATGACTGGGCCGGATGCTCACTTAATGAAAATAGCTGTTACTAAGCATCTCACCCAATTAACTTAGTTGTACAGCAGAAGTGTTTTTTTCCCTGATGCCAACAACTCATGGCTCAGCATACACTACTAGGCTTTTGTTTCCTTCCTGCAGCTCAGGAAGGACATGTAGAGCTTTTCTCTAACTTCTTTACAGCATCAGCCAAGTTGACAATTTAGTGGCCATTCCTAATGGGTAGCCTGGAAGATTTAGACTTCAGCACTGGGGTATATCCTTGTTCAGTGAATATGACAAGTAGGACAAAGGAGAAAACCAACTTTTATTATACAATGAAACATATGAAAATGGTGGCCTGTCCCTTAAAGGCCACACATAAATACCATAATGCTAGTGTCTGCCACAGCAAAGGTAGGAAACATGGTTTACTTCATTCAAATCCAAAGCATGCCAATGGCCACACAGGAAGAGGAACTCTCACTACTGCTGATCAGCTTACAAACCGCAGTGCAGCCAATCTGTAGGCTAGCTACAGACACTCAAAAATCCTGAGGATGAAGTGATCTAAATGTTGTGCTTTACTCTAAGTGCCCTAGATTAGATCTCTACTGAACAGAACACACATTTACCTTTTTGTAGGGGCGAGGTGGAGGGGGAAGGGCATGCAGGCTGCCTGCACTGACTAAAGGTTGGGGAAACTCTTGCATGCCTCCTATAATGCCCTGCTGGCTCCCTGGGCTGCCAGAGACTCCCAAGCACAACCAAAGGAGGAAGCCCCCCCTGATTGGCTGCCAGGTGCAGTAGGAGCAGCCCTCTCATTCCCCCCCTCTCCCCCCCACACTGTTCTGTCAGCCACAGAAATCACAGAGAAGCAGGGCTGGAAAGGGACCTCCAGAGGTCAGAGTCCAACTGCCTGCCTGAGGCAGGTACAGCCCTATTCAAACCATTCTGTCCAAATCTAGACTCTAAACCCTACATAAGACTGCCCTTAGCCCTGGCCCAAACCCCTGGGACTCCTAAAGGGAAGGTAGCTGGATGCAGGCTAGTTGGGCAAGCAGCAGAAAACTCTAGCTTCATGTTCTGACTTTGGGGAAGGGGCTTCCTGGGTGTGGGACTTGGGTCTGGCAGTAGTTGCTCTCCATGGAAAGACAAGAGGTTACCAGGGCATTGGATTTATTTACAGCTTCACAGCTGAAGGCAGCTGTGAACAGGGGCCACTGGGCAATGGAAGACATCTCTGCCTTGCCCAGGCTGTGCTGTCCAGGAGTCACATACTTTTGGGCTCCTGGGAATCACTGGGGGGCAGCTCCACAGCCCAAAGCAGAATAAGGGAGGGAGGAAAGGAAGGAGTGAGAAGCAAGAAGTCCAGGTGGGAGTTCATGGGACAAGCAAGAGGTATGGGCCAGGCATGGGGCCCAGCATCCAGATAGGGAAGCCCATCTGCTGAGTGTCAGGGGGGGCAGGCTAGGCATTTCCCAGGAGCCGCAATGGGGGTGCCTGTCCTACCTGGATCTACTACAGATCAGGGATGGGGAGGGGAGTGGTGCAGGGCAGGATCACATCACACACACGCAAACATAGCACCATTCTTCCTTGTCGCTAAATCCCTGCAACCCGCCAAGCACCAGCAGTAGCAGCGGAAGGAGAGGCGGCAGCTCCGCTCCCCATCTTGCGGGCTCTGCCAGGCCCAGTTCACACTAAGTACAGCAACCCACGGCTACCATTTGCTCACTCCACATGCCCTCCCCTGCCATTCACCAGAGCTCAGAAAGGCCCGGTCTTTTCTTCTTCAGAATGTCCGCTGAACTACGGCCATTGTATAAACATAGAAAAACAGAGAGCAACAAATGTTCCCACACACCACCCCTGTGACTGACAGCCAGGGCTGTCCCTGGGGTGGGGGTGAATCAGGGCAACTGCCCTGGGCCCCACACACAGTGTTGTACAGGGTCTGCTGTGGCCACCATGTGCTACTGCTGCTGAGTGCTGCTGGCTCTGCTGCCACCACTGCTGCCAAGTGCCACCAGCTCTGGCCACTCACCACCCCCTTTTCCCTCCCCCCTGCTCTGCCAACTCCGGCTGCTCGCCACCCCTCCCCAGGCCCCGCACAAGCTGATATGCCCCCCACACCCCTAGGGACAGCTCTGCTGACAGCTCAGAGCAGTCATGTGCAAGCCAAGTTCCACTGTGCCTCCTTGCAAGGGGGGGCTGAAGAGAGGCTGCAAAGGCTCCTTAGATGCTGGCAGACTGCCACCTAACTTGATTTGGGCAGGAAACTGGTACAGAAGTTCAAGAGAGCGGTCCAAACTGAATTGATTAAGTCTGACGCTACATCCACTGAGATCCATCTTAGACCAGATCCTGCCATTTTTAAATTGGTCTATGTGCACTGAACTTCTGTTCTGTTTAAACCAGTTTATGATCACCCATGCTAGTTTATATGTGATTTTTGTACTTGGCCATAGCATATAAGTGTCAGTGGTTCTCTCAGCATGACTACACTGCAAGTTTGTGAGTGTAGGGCATGGGGCTGGATGAGATGCACCCGAGAGTGCTGAGGGAGTTGGCTGATGAGATTGCAGAGTCACTGGCCATCACCTTTGAAAACTCATGGTGATCAGGAGAGGTCCTGGATGATTCGAAAAGGGCAAACATAGTGCCTATATTTAAGAAAGGGAAAATGGAGAATACAAGGAACTATAGACCAGTCAAACTCACCTCAGTCCCTGGAAAAATCATGGTACAGATCCTCAAGGAATACATTTCTAAGCACTTGGAGGAGAAGGTTATTAGGAGCAGTCAGCATGGATTCACCAAAGGCAAGTTACGTCTTACCAACCTGATTGCCTTCTGTGATAAGGTGACTGGCTCTGTGAATGCAGGGAGATCAGTGGATGTGGTGTACCTTGATTTTAGCAAGGTTTTTAATATGGTCTCCCACAACATTCTTGTAGACAAGCCAAGGAAGTACGGGCTGGATGAATGGACTGTAAGGTGGATAGAAAACTGGCTGGAGCATTGGGTTTAGAGAGTAGTAATCTTTGGCTTAATGTCTAGGTGGCTGCCAGTATCAAGCAGAGTGCCCCAGGGGTTGGTCCTGGGGCCAGTTTTGTTCAATGTCTTCATTAACAACCTGGAAGATGGCATAGAGTGCATCCTCAGAAGGTTTGCAGATGACTCCAAGCTGGGGGGAGTAGTAGTTTCATAGTTGGTAGGGTCAGAAGGAACCTGAGCAGATCATCAAGTCTGACCCCTGCCATGGGCAGGAAAGAATACTGGGGTCAAACGACCCCGGCAAGGTGTCTATCTAAGCCTCCTTTTGAAGACCCCCAGGGTAGGAGTGAGCACCACTTCCCTTGGAAGTTGGTTCCAGATCCTAGCCACCCTGACTGTGAAGTATCCTGATATCTAGCCTGAATCTACTCTCCAGATACACTGGAGGCTAAGGCTAGGATTCAGAGTGACCTAGACAAACTGGAGGACTGGGCCAAAAGAAATCTCATGAGTTTCAACAATGAGAAGTGTAAAGTTGTGCACTTAGGATGGAATAATCCCATGCAGCAGTACAGTCTGGGGGCTGACTGGCTGGGCAGCAGCTCTGCAGAAAAGGACCTGGGGGTTCCAGTAGACAATAGGCTGAGTATGAGCCAACAGTGTGCCCTTGTTGATAAGGCTAACAGCATACTGGGCTGCATTGGTAGGAGTGCTTCCAGCAGGTCAAGGGAAGTGATTATTCCCTTCTATTCAGCACTGATGGGGCCACATCTTGAGTACTGGGTTGTTTTGCCCCCCCCCCCCACCACAGAAAGGATGTGGACGAATTGGAGAGAGTCCAGCAGAGAGCAACAAAAATGGTGAGGAGACTGGGGCATATGACTTAGGAGGACAGGCTGAGAGAACTGGCCTTATTTAGTCTAGAGAATAGAAGATTGAGAGGGGATTTAATAGCAGCCTTTGACTACCTGAAGGGGGGTTCAAAAGGGGAAAGAGCTAGGCTGTTCTCAGTGGTGAAAGATGACAGAACAAGGAGCAATCATCTCAAATTGCAGCAAGGAAAGTTTAGGTTAGATATTAGGAAGAATTTTCTTACTAGGAGGGTAGTAAAACACTGGAAAAGGTTAGCCAGAGAGATTGTGGAATCACCATCCTTGGAGGTTTTTAAGACCCAGCTAGACAAAGCCTTGACTGAGATAATATAGTTGGGTATGGCCCTGCTTTGAGCAGGGGGTTGGACTAGATGACACCTTGAGGTCCCTTCCAACCCTGATTTTCTATGATTCTTCCTCTAAACAAGAATAACTACGATCTCATAGGGATAACGGAGACCTGGTGGGAATCCACCTATGACTGGGCCACAGGTATAGATGGCTGTACACTGTACAGGCGTGATCGTGCAGATAAAAGAGGTCGGGGTGTAGCCCTCCATGTCAAAGACAGCTACATGTCCCTCCAAACTGACACTGGCACCCAGGAGGGATCACTGGAGTCTCTCTGGGTCAAAATACGTGGGGAACGTGGATCAGGGGACATCATGGTAGGAGTCTACTACAGACCTCCTAACCAGAAACAAGAGCTGGACCAGGAATTCGCCAGGGAACTGGCTGAGGCTGCATGCTCTCATTGCATGGTTGTCATGGGAAGCTTCAACTACCTGGATATCTCATGGGAAGAGCACTCAGCCAAATTCGATCGGTTGTAAAGCTTCCTCACGTGCACGGACAAGCTCTACCTGACTCAAGAAGTCTATGGGCCAATGAGAGGCAAAGCATTGTTGGACCTGGTACTGGCCAAAGGGGATGACAGTCAGTGACCTAAGAATCAATGGAAAGTTGGGTGATAGTGACCAGGAGCTGATCACCTTTACTAACCATTGAAAAGCTGGCAAGTCAGTCAGCAATACTGAAGTCCTTGATGTCAGGAAAGCTGACTTTGACAAGCTCAGGAGACTTGTTGTCAAGGCCCTAAGGGACCATGATTCAACAGGAAGAAGAATCCAAGAGGAGCGGTTGCTCCTCAAGGGAGCTATCCTGACAGCACAAGGGATGGCCATCCTATCTCAGAGGAAGGGTAGAAAAAGAGCTCAGCAACCCCCGTGGCTCCGCAGGTAACTCAAGGACCTCCTACACCTCAAAAGAGAGGCTTATAAAGGCAGGAATTACCGCCAAGGAGGAGTACTCAGCACTGGTCCGTACCTGCAGGGAGCAGATCAGGAAAGCCAAGGCTGCAATCAAGCTCCATCTGGCTTTACATACTAAGGATAACAAAAAGTCCTTTTTGAGATATGTACGGAGTCGGAAAAAAAGCAAGGATAATATTGGACCCCTGCTGAACCAAATGGGACAGCTGATAACCGACACCCAGAAAAAGGCCAACCTGCTTAACGGGTACTTCATGTCATTCTTTCATCAGTCCAATGGGACTGCCCTACCTAGCAAGACACGGGACAGCCAGGGTAAGGGCATATTTATACCCAGCATTGGTGTTGACCTAGTAAAAGATTACCTTGAGAGGCTGGACACCTTCAAGTCACCTGGTCCTGATAGATTACATCCTAGGGTACTCAAGGAGGTGGCAGATGTCATAGTTCAACCACTGGCAAAAATATTAAAAAATTCGTGTTGCTCAGATTTCATAGTTTTATAGTAGCTAGGGTCAGGAGGGACCTGAACAGATCATCTAGCCTGACCCCCTGCCACA
>NW_017729033.1:98583574-98585117 GCF_001723915.1 Gavialis gangeticus | reverse complement strand
AGGTATGGCTGGCCTTGCTGGCTGTGGTCTGGCACTGGCAGCTCATGTTCATCTTGGAGTCAATAATGACTCCAAGATCCCATTCCACCTCTGTGCTTTCAAGAGGGGAACTCCCCAGCCTGTATGTACGCTGTGGATTCCTTCTCCCAAGGTGCAGCACCCTGCATTTGTCTACGTTGAACCCCATCCTATTCTCATCTTCCCACTTCTGTAGTCTGTCTAAATCTATTTGCAGCCTCTCTATTCCTTCAACTGTGTCCACCTCGCCCCACATCTTAGTGTAATCAGCAGACTTGGACAGCGTGCTTTCCACCCCCTCATCCAAGTCGCTGATGAAGACGTTAAACAGTGTGGGCCCGAGGACCAAGCCCTGGGGCTCACATCTTGCCAGGTTGAGTACAACCCATCCACCACTACTTTCTGGGTGCGCCCCATCAGCCAATTTTTTACCCATCCAACTGTGTAGGCATCAATGTCACAGTCGCTTAATTTATTGATGAGGATGGGGTAAGAGACAGTGTCAGAGGCCTTCTTAAAGTCTAGAAAGACTATGTCCATGGCAACATCATCATCCAGTGATTTAGTTACTTGGTCATAAAAGTGAACCAGGTTGGTCAGGCCAGACCTGCCTTTGATGAACCCATGCTGATTGCCCCTGAGCATGATCTCCCCCCTGGCCCCCCACAGATGTGCTCCTTGACGATTCTCTCCAAGGTCTTTCCGAGCACTGAGGTGAGGCTTACAGGCCTATAGTTACTGGGTCCTCCCTCCTCCCTTTCTTGAAAATTGGGACCACATTAGCCAGTTTCCAATCCCCCGGCACATGGCCAGCTGACCACAAATGCTCATACAGCTGGGCCAAGGGCTCCGAGATGACCCCTGCTAGCTCCCTCAACACCCTTGGGTGGAGGGCCTCTGGACCTGCAGATTTAAAAATGTCTAGCCCTTCCAGAAGATCCCTAACTACATCTGTGCTGACTGAAGGCCTGACAGAGCTATCCCCAAGACTGTCCCTACCTCTGGTAGGTGGGATGTCCCAGTCCCTGTTCAAAAAAACAGAGGCAAAGAAACTGTTAAAAATATCAGCTTTCTTGTCTGGTGTAGCCACAAGATTACCGTTTGCATCTTGCAGGGGCCCTACATTGCCTGGTGCCCTCTTCTTGCTCCCAACGTACTTGAAAAAGGACTTTTTGTTGTCCTTAATCCTGGACGCTAGCCTAAGTTCCATCTCTGCCTTGGCCTTCCTAATAGCCCTCCCACACTCACGGGCTGAGGAGGAGTACTTCTCCTTGGTGCTAGCTTCTCCCTTCTACCGGTGGTATGCTCCTCTTTTAGTCTTCAGGCATTGTTGAATGCTCTTGCTGAGCCAAGGGGGTTTCTGAGCACTGTTACCCCTCTTGCTTCTCTCAGGGGCTGTTATCCTTTGGGCCCCCTTAAGGTGCAACCATCCCTCTTGGACTCCCATCTTACCTACCTTCTGGGCCCTCAGTGCCTGCCCCACTAGTATCCTAAGCTCATTGAAGTTGGCCCTTCTGAAGTCACG
>NW_017729033.1:98566254-98568368 GCF_001723915.1 Gavialis gangeticus | reverse complement strand
TGCCCCACTAGTATCCTAAGCTCATTGAAGTTGGCCCTTCTGAAGTCACGGGCATTAGCCTTGGTGTAAGCCCTTGACACCCTGCATTGGATAGTGAAATCCAGCAGGTGATGATCACTATTGCTCAGGTGGTCAAGGACCTGCAGTACCCTAACCAGGTCATCCCCCATGGCCAGGACCAGATCCAGCAAGGCGTTACCCCTAGTGGGGCTGTGCACTTCCTGAATAAGGTGAAGGTCCTGTAAGACAGCCAGGAACCTATGCGAGCTGTCAGACCTGGCTGTCTGCTCCTCCCAGAAAATGTCTGGGTAGTTTAGGTCACCCATGACAATAACCGCCTTTGACCTAACCGCCTCCATAAGCTGACTGGAGAAGTCCTGGTCTAGCTCTTCCCCCTGGTTGGGTGGTCTGTAGTAGACACCCACTGTAAGGTCCCTTTTGCCATGCCTCCCTTGTAGTTTGACCCACAGTGTCTCTGCCTGACTCTCCTCTACCTTGAAGCTAATCCTTGATGATGTGAGGTGCTCTTTGACATAGGTGAAGTACCTGAAGACTGGAAGAAGGCCAATGCGATACCCATCTTCAAGAAAGGGTGCAAAGTAGATCCTGGGAATTACAGGACAATCAGCTTGACCTCAATCCCTCATAATATTCTCAAAAAAATTATCAAGGAGACCCTTCTGAACAAGCTGGCTGAGGGCAACATCCTGAGGGATAGCCAGCATGGGTTTGTTGCGGGTAGGTCTTGCCTGACGAATCTCATCTTCTATGACCAGGTGATGTATCACCTGGACAAGGGAGAAGAGATTGATGTCATATACCTGGACTTTAAAAAAAGCCTTTGATTTGGTGTCCCATGACCTTCTCATAGAAAAATTGGCCAACTGTGGCCTTGGCTACACCACAGTCCGATGGCTGGGAAATTGGCTCTGAGGTCGGACCCAAAGAGTAGCGGTCGATGGCAGTGAGCCATTATGGTGCTCTGTAACCAGTGGCGTCCTCCAAGGCTCTGTCCTTGGACCAGTTCTCTTCAATATCTTTATCAACAATGTAGACATTGGTGTCAGAAGCGCACTGGCTAAGTTTGCCAATAACACTAAACTTTGGGGCATAGCATCCACACCTGAGGACAGGTTAGTGATCCAGGCTGACTTGGATAAGGTTAGTAAGTGGGTAGACACAAACCTGATGATGTTCAATACTGATAAATGCAAGGTACTCCACCTTGGGGGAAAAAAATCTGCAGCATACTTATAGGTTTGGCAGTGCTACGCTTGCTAGCACCACCGCTGAAAGAGACTTGGAGGTCATTAGTGACCGCAAGATAAACACAAGCCACCAATGTGAGGCTGCAGCTGGTAAAGCAAACAAAACCCTGGCTTGCATCTATAGATGCTTCTCAAGTAAATCTCAGGATGTCATCCTCCCACTGTACTCGGCCTTAGTGAGGCCGCAGCTGGAGTACTGCATCCAATTCTGGGCTCCACAATTCAAGAAGGATGGCGAGAAGCTTGAGAGAGTCCAGAGGATAGCCACGTGCATTATCAGAGGGCAAGAGAATAGGCCTTATGAAGAGAGGCTGAGAGCCATGGGACTTTTCAGTCTGGAAAAGCTCAGGCTCAGGGGGGACGTAGTGGCTGCCAATATGTACACAAGGGGTGTTCATCAGGATCTGGGAGAATGTCTGTTCACCAGAGCACCCCAAGGAAAAACAAGGACCAAAGGTCATAAGCTCCTACATGACCATTTTAGGCTGGACATAAGAAAAAAATGCTTTACTGTCTGAGCCCCCAAGACCTGGAGTAGACTCCCTCCAGAGGTGGTGCAGGCACCTACTTTGGACTAATTCAAGAAATGCTTGGATGCTTATCTTGCTGGGATCCTTTGACCTTAGCTGACTTCCTGTCCCTGGGTCAGGGGGCTGGAATTCTAGGTCCCTTCCAGCCCTAACGTCTATGAAATCTATATTCAAAATACTTCATCCCACCTTACATTTATTCACATCACATGAGCTGTTACATGGAGCAGACTGGAGTGCTCAAGTCAAAGTAAGTATTTTACAGAAATCTCAAACCCAATGGTTAAAGGGATTTTTGGTTTTCAGCTTGAAATGT
>NW_017729033.1:98541693-98565866 GCF_001723915.1 Gavialis gangeticus | reverse complement strand
TGCCTGAGGTGGCCGGGGGCAGCAGGACCCAGCAGGGGCCCACCCCCAGGTGTTGGGGGCCGGGGAAGGCTGCCCTGTGGAGGGTGTGGAGCCTCTCCTGCAGCCAGGCTGGGACCTACAGCTGCTTTCACTTTCCAGAGGCTCCAATATTTTTCATTTGGATTCTTCTGAAGTTGTTAGGTGTCAGTGGTAGTGTCATTCCCCCTCTCCACCAAGCTGGATGTCCATCAAAACTATACCCAAGTTGGTGCTAAAATTTACCCAGGGAAGAATAAGGAGGTTATCTTTCAGACATATGCAAGTTGCTTTTCACTTCAGGCATCAATGCCATTTCCATTCAAATACAAGAGAGGAAACTCTCCGCTGTTCCCTGCAGAATGAGCACGACTGTTGAATTTAATGGAACTATGACCATTTGAACCAGGGAACCAAATCCTTGGAACTGGTTATGCTTCATTCATTGCAAATCATGAGATGCTGAGAGAAAACTGAATTTGAGGCTTAAGGATTCTCTAACAAGTCTCATGCTGCAACAACTACAAAAGACCTGTCTGGCAGCTAGAAAACACTACTGAGCAGCATCCCACCACTCAACTTCTTGCACCTCTGAGCATACTCCCTATCCCCAGGAGCAACAAAGGGATGGCACATAGCTGGTAATGCCAATCTGACCCACTCAGAGATTCTACAATATCAGCATTACTTTTCCTCCCTCTCCATCAATGCTCACATCCCCTAGCTGATCTGTAGTTTATCAGGCTCACAAAATGAAACATTACATTGGTGCCCTTGGGAGTTGTCTGTTACCAAATTCCCAGGGTCTTAGGGGGAAAGAGTCTGCAAAGCTCTGTACATGAACCAAGGCATAGTTTAGTTTGTTAAAGACGACAATGCTACAGGTGCCTGCTTATGTGAAGCTCTCATAACTTTGGAATGCAGTACGGTTCCACCTGCAACACTAATTCTGCTCCTTCATGTGCATCAGCAGTGTCCATTCCAATGATTTTAAATAAAAACCGAGGATGACTAGCATTTTTCTCTCAACCCCCAGCTCCTGTAGGCCTGTGATTATATCATCATCTCTGGTTTCATTAAAAAAAAAAATCAAAAGCATAAAGTTCCTGAAAAAATCCTTACCAAGGCTACCAAAGCATTATAACAAACCAGGTGGGAAAAAGGAAAAGAAGCCCAAAAAAGAATTTTTTTAATCTTATTTTTTTCTGCTTCGTGCTTTTGGACTACTTGCACCAGCAATACTGGTACCTGCATAATCACACCCCTCTGCCCAAAAGCCAGATTTTCCAAAGAAGCTCAAGTCCTACTGAGGGACCAGGATGTCTCTGGATTTTTAAAAAGCTCAGCAAATAGAGCACTGATTATCTTTGAAAATATGGCCCTATTTGTTAGTATTGAGTGTTTGAAAGTCTGGTCACAAGCTCCAACATTTGTACTGACATAGGTCATAACAGTATACTGAATAATGCCCAGCATCTTTGCCATACGGTGTCAAAAGCTTATCTTTCGTGTAAAGTATGAGGATTTCTTGGTTGTTCAGCATGAAAGTGAAAGTTCTTTTTCAATATAAAGACTTCAGGTTAGCACTGGGTACTACTCAGTTGGTTCAAACTTTTTTTTTTTTTTTTTTTTTTTTTTTTTTTTTTTTTTTTTTTTTTTTTTTTTTTTTTTTTTTTTTAACTATGGAAAGAGAGTTTTAGAATAAGAGATATTGTCACGTTTTAGTAATGTCACAGCACAGTATATGACTAGCATCCTTTACACAAATCAAAGTTCAGCTGTGTTTGCGAGGCACTGGCTGGTATTGGGAAGAGGAGTACAAATCTGACAGATGGAAGCTGCAGTAGGCATTGTCTCATGCTGGATCTAACATGGGCATAGAAACAGTGCACCCAGTACTGCTCATTTTAAGAGGATGCAAAAATGTTGCTGCCTTCCCCATGGCTTTAACATAGGGCTAGCACTGCTGTATCTGAAAACAGAGCTTACAGTAGTGGGGCCCATATACTCCCTCCAGCTTCCCGCAACTGCATACCAATGTAGATTTCAGTCAGAATCTGACTCGGGAAGTCAGGCCTCTCTCACCAAGATGCAAAAGCCCTTAACCCTCTAAAATTAAGATGCTCTTATCTTTAAAAAAAGTATTCAAATGTAAGTGGTACCATATGAAATCAGTTTATTCTGCATGCCATAAATTATTGCCAATATCTTTAGAAGTGCAAGTCCTCTCTGTATGACTAATGTATGATTCATGTGTGCATCACTAACAGTAGCTATTACAGTCACAAGAAAATTGATGGAACTTCCCTTCAATTTAAAAGATATTTTCAGGCTGCACAAGTTAGGGAGGAGATGCTCATAAGCCTAGATATTTAAGGCAAAATGCAGTCATGAAAGAAGACCAGAAATTAGAGCATCTTTAGAAGAAAGTGAAGCACTTCAACAAGCCTACTGAGAAAAGAAGACCAAAGGGACATCACAGCTTCATGTGTTCTGCATTAATTGAGAGAGAGTTTATCACAGCATACAACATCCTTCCAAAATAACAGCTTCGTTGTGAAGCACCTGATTCTTCACTCCTCTTATCCTTCATACCATAAGCATACATTTTCTCTTATACATGAGTAAGATTTCTTTTCTGATATTCACAGCATAGCCTATGCCTTTTGTCAAGAAGTGAGAGACCTGGCAGCCTCTGTACCAGGTCAGTTCTCTCCCTAGAGGCACAGTTACTACTACAGTCAATTTGTTTTAGTGCGGTTTGTCTATTTACAGAATGTAGCTCATTCTGTTTACCTAGAACAAAGCTAGTCACAGGCTTCACCCAGACAATTTCTTCTTACAGAAATCTCAGCTAAAATACCAAGCAGCAGCTTGCAGTTTCTCCTGGACTCTCCTTTGTACTGTACTGCTTGCTTGTCTTGCTTCTCCTGCCTCAGGGCTCTTCATCCTGGGAATTCTTGGTGCAAAATTGCACATGGAAGCTCTTAAGGCCTCGTTACATGTTGCACTTTGAGCATCACAAATGCTGATTGGTATTAGTGCTAGCTTGGAGTTTGGAGCACTCACACATAGCTGTCTAGAAACCTTCTGACTGTCCCCCACCTGCACAGCTGTGACTTACTACTAGAGGCCTGGTGAGCAGGGTGGTCCCCTCTAGGCCTGCTTCTCTATTCTTTGCCCATCCCTCGCCCACCGGAGGGGAGGGCAGTGACAAGGTCACTCAAGAGCGAGTTTGAGGGGCTTGGTGGGGGGCTGCGTAGGAAACTCACTGCCCACCTGGCTCCCAGCCCCACATGGTCTGGGCTCACTATTACACATGTCCAGGAGTGTCTCCTGGCTACACACATCTCTCAGACTGTTCCCAGCACCCAGGCAACTTCAGCCTGAGGTGGGGCTCAGCTGCTTCCCTGCCTCTTCCTGCCACCCTCCTTACCTACCACCCTTTAGCTCTGCCCCACCCCTCCTTGGTGGCTCTAGGCACAGCAGAGGCAGCCCAATAGCACACACGATGAGTGTACAAACACCTGGGGCAGGGAAAGGTCCAGGCAGTGGCAGAGCTCTGCACCCACAGCCCAGATCCACCTCCAATTGTCGCACACCAGAGGAGCAGCTTCCCTGGCAGCAGGCTGCCCTGCACCCCGCAGCGGACACTGCCAGCTCTCGCCATGCTGCATGTGTATTGAGTGCATGGAGCAGGGTGCTGCTGGAGTCCAGCTAGCCATGCTCTCCTCATGTCCCCAGGCCTTACTGGGGGTGGGAGCTGAGGAGCAGGGGGCACAGGGTCCAGCAGTGGCTGCCCCCCCAGACAGGCTCAGTGTTGGTGGGGGAAAATGCCTTAGGCCTCTGTTCCTGGACCAGAAGGATAGGGGCTGAGGGAAATAGAAAAGCTGTGGCTCTAGTCCCTGAGCTGCCACTAGGCAGCCAGGGGTGTGATAGCTCACAGAACAAGAGGATGAGGGAGGGGCCAATGAACCCTGGATACAGTACTTAAGAACTTCAACTTGAACGGAAGTTAATGTGGCCCCATGATAATGGAAAAGGAGTTAGCTATGCAGATCAGACATAATCCTACCCTGGAATGGCATAATTTTGAGCCACATAAACGCTTTAAGCCACTTAAAAGGTGTTAATAATGTGTGGACAACCCAGAGGTTAAGAGCTCCAGGAGCCATCCAAAATTAACATGTAACAAGGCCCTTATTTGAAGAAGATGGCTTTATTTCTTGTGTAACATATCTTTGTTGGTTCAACCCTTGTTTTCTGTTTTACTGCTGCGGTCATCCCATTGAATTTTATGTCTAACATTCCTTTCTGTCACTTAGACATTTACAATGGGACACACTATCAGGGGTCTAGAGAGACAGAAATATGAAAGGGGAGAAATTAGCTGATCCCTGCTGAAAAGCAAAGGGATCATGCATTGAGTGCTGCATTCTTTGGAACGGATCCATCCAAGTCAGTTGTGCTCAACTGCCAGCCCACAGGACTCCCCATAGGTCTGGAAACTTGGCTGCAGGAGAGTAGCAGCAATGTTAATTGCTGTTTCCCTGCTGCCAAATTTCTGGACCCATGGGGAATTCCATGGACTGGAAGCCTTGTCCCTGTAATCTTGATCATGCTGGCATGCATTCGGGCCAGTCACGCTGTGGCTGGATCTATCCAATGGGCTGACCCCGTAGATGGGATCCAGCCCACAGGCCAACTTTGCCCTGCTCAGCTAGCCTGCAGGGCCCTAGGTTAAGATCCACTAATTTAAGTAGAACAGAACTTATATAATCAAGAATGAGAATAATTACAATCAAGTCAGAAACATCCAAAAAAGTACTCACAGGCTTACACTTATATCTACTAAAGTGCCTTGCTGGATTGGGGCCTAAATAGGAAGGAAAGAGGCATTTTCAAAAGGGAAACCTCTTTTTTATGAGACTCTCATTAGCACAGCATCTCATAACCTCTCAATCTTTAATGCATTGATCCTGATAAAATCCTTATATGGTATTCACAGACTCACACACAGAAACTAAGGTCCAGATCCTCAAAGATATTCAAGTCCCTAACTACCATTGTGTTACCATACAGTAGAATTTTTCACATACCCAAACCTAAGAATTTCAAACAAAGATAACCATCATGAAGTCAATTTAAATAGTGATCCTGCATTGGTCCTTTACACACACATTTGAATTTTAAACCACCCCACCCATTCAAATATAAAGTTTATTACATGAGCAATTTTTTGCAAGTATTATGACTATGGTCTACTTGGACAAGTTGGCACCTTAAAGGCCAACTTGTTTAGAAAACATTAGGTTCTGTAGTAGCCTACTATGTGCAAAAAAATTGTTCATGTGTTCAACTTCCTATTTAGGTGGTTGAATGGTTTGCACTGGGGAGCCCTCTGTGCATCTGTGGGAGGCTCCATGCTTCCCAGCATCGCAGCATTCATGAGCCCTTGCTACCTAGAGGTATGTAGAAGAAACATTTAAAGCTGTCTCTGTCTGAATCTTTCTAAAGGATAGGCCAGAACTAGCATCTCCATAGAAATGAAAGTTTCATCCTCAGTGGAAAAAACAGCAACAAAAAAAGGTTTTGAAAAGCCACATTGTGGTCTAATGAAGGATTTAGCAAGTATTAGAGACTACAGAATTAGCTAACTGCAAGGAAGAACAAAAAATATGATGAACTTCCACGGCCTTGGGCAAGCCATCATTTTCAAGTTTCCCATCTTTGATTTTCAGTTCAACTTGTAAAAGGTCTTATAACTGATAAGTATTAGTCTACTGAAATACTCTGTGTGTGTGTGTGTGTGCACGCGCGCGTTTAAATATAAATACCAGTAGATATTACATTTCTACAGCCTTCATAACAGTTTTGAATACAGCCGAGTTAACTTGATTTTTAACTTACTTGTAAACCATAGGGCTGGCAGGGACCTGAAGAATCTTTGATTCTAATCCCCAGTACAGACCCAAGATTTACATGTTCCAAATCATCTCATGCACATGCCTATCCATCCTCTTATAAATCTCTACTCAAGGAGATACCATAACTTCTGCAGGTAATGGCCAGATACATATGTGGGTGGGTGCCTCTCCAGGTGCATTTGTTTTTTTTCCTTCCCTATGGGTGCATCTACACATGGTGATGTAAAGCACACTAACTATTTTTAAGGTGTATTGAGGGCATGGGTCTACACTTTTGCACCCTTAATACATGTTAAAATGGCAATTTTAGGGTAATCACGCCAAAATGTAATACCTAAATGTAATAAAGCAAGTATCAAATTTAGGCATGATAATTTAAGAAGCCTTAACTCATGTGTAGATGCTGTAAGGCACCTTAACACTATGTGAATGAGCGGGCTGGAACTGAGTCTAATTCTACTTCTACATTGTAATAAAAGAAAATGTCTTGCTAAAAACTGAGGGGAAACTTGTAAGCCATTGGTTTTGATTGCACTGTTCCTCCTTACATTCTGGTGGGAAATATTTATGTACACTGAACAAGGAAACAATACTGTTGTTAAACAGCCAAATTTTTCTTAAGAAAAAATAAAGGGATGGGAAACTGAAAAATAAAAACACATGATAGTAAGATCTATTCTATACATGCTTTCTGTTCTAGCCTTATTATCACTACTTAATCTCTGTCCCATACAGTTCTTTTTAAACCTTATTACAAAAAAATTCCAATGATATACTTATTACATGCCTAATAAATAAGCATCGAAGCAATGCATAAGCATACTGCTTTTATGACAGGATTTTTTTTTTTAAGAACACTACATAGCACCAAAGATACCGGGCTAATGTTTGTCTCACACAAGTCCTAATTCCACCAATGTTCTTGGAGTTACTTCTGGCTTGAACTAGCATTAAAGTAAAATCAGAATAAAGTCCAATGTATTTTGCAGGGCCAAAAGACATTTTAGAATTGTTAGGTTTTTCTTACTACTTACTTGGTGTATCATGGTAAAACTTAGAGGACCATATACAGAAAGTCATTACGCTGTGTGCGCATTTAGTAAGAGACAGCCTTTATCCAAGACAAGGACTAGACAGAAAGATTGTATTTATACTTCTCCATTTTTCAGAAGGGGAACTGAAGATTAACCAACTTGACTGGGTTCGGACACGAAGTCTGTGGTACAGCAAAGAACTGAACCCAGATCTGTCAGGTCCCACTCCTATGCCTTAATCATAAACCAATGCATTTCTGCTCCTGGAAGAGCGACTCTCCCTGAGCCAGATTCCAGCCTCGTTTACAATGGGTGCATCTACACGTTCAATTAATGTGAAGCAATAAATTCCGGTACATATCATACCAGAGCTTATTGCTTCCAGGCACCATGTCTTCATGTGCGCCCAGGACAGCAACACGTTCTGCTAGGTTGAAGCAGCCCCAACTGGCAGGAGGCCCGGGGGGTCAGCCTGACAGCCCAGGGCTGCTCTGACCTGGCTCAGCATTCTGTGGAAGGGCCATCGGGGGGCACAGGGGTGCTGCAGTGCAGGGCTAGCTGGCAGGTAACCTTGTACCATCCACACGTGTTGCTGCACAGTGAAGAATGCTGACGGGGGTTGGACTAGATGATCTACTCAGGTCCCTTCCGACTCTAGAAACTACGAAACTATGAGCAGGGGAGCCTCAAAACTTCTGACCTGATCTCCTCCACCGGCTGGTGGTTGTTTTTTTTTGTTTTTTTTTTGCATCTGTTCCCTGCTGCCCTCCCCATGCAACCTAATGGCCAGGAGAAGGTGCTGGAAGGAGAAATCTGACCCTTCCTGCTGCTGACCCCATCCCATATTGCTGCAGTCCTTGGTTCTTCAGCTGCTCCAGCTGGGGGCTGAAGAAAGCAGTTGCAAGGAGAGCTGGAATTACCTTAGGACAGCAATGACAGTGCACATGTTCCTCCTTCTAGCATCTGCTCCTGGTTTGTAGGGGAGATGTAGGGGTGGGCAGGGAGCAGCAAAGAAGGAATCTGTGGGCTACTACTGCTGTGCCCTGCTGAGCCTGACATACCACACAGCTATTTCCCACAGTCCCCAGCTGGAATGCATAGGATTGGCTCTGGGACTCCCCCTGTGCTGTCAGCCTGGAGACAGGGACAGTGGTAGAGCAGTTTCCTCCTTAAAATGTATGTTCCCTGCTTGGCTCCCTGGCATCACCTGTCTGCCTGAGGGCTCCAGCCACACCTCTCCTCCCTGACCCCATGGTCTGAGGGGACATGTGCCATACCTCTCTTCAGAAAATCCTGGATTTGCCCCCAGATGAATCCATCCTCAAAGTTTCTCCTCATTAGAAAGTATTCTAATATAGTATCCTTAATCTGTCTGTCTGTACATAATGCTCTGGGCCAACTGCGCATGCACTGCCCACAAAGTGGGCAGCAATTGGCTGGCCTGGAGCGTTACAGACAGACAGACAGGAGGCGGCAAAGGCAGAGATGGTCAGGGGCCAGGGAGTGGGCCAGGACATCAGGGGCACAGCGTGGCACACTGCTTGCCATGGGGCACCCCCTGCCATGGTGTGCTCCCCGGTGTGGGGCACTGTCTGTCATGGTGAACAACGTGCTCTCTGCTGCAGAGCATGGGTGTGTGGTGCGCTGCCCTGGGGCGCAGCACACTACACTGCATCTGCTCCCCTCCTCTCCACCTTCTACTCCCTTTTGCCTGTTGTTGGGAGGTGCAGTGTGCCTCCTGACCACAGCCAACAGGGAGCAGGAGGCTGCAGGGAGGGAAAGGTGGGGAGTAGGCACCATGTGGCATACATCCCCACAGTAGTGCACCCCACTGTGTGGCACCCCTGACCGTCTGATCATTCCTTGGCCCTTGACCGCCTCTGCACAAGGCAGAGGAGTGGGGAGGGGTTGCATGCAGCCGGACACTGAGCATGCGGGAGGTGGTGGGGGGGGGGCACATGGAGCCGGATATGGAAGGAGCTGGGGGAGAGGGCACATGCCACCCCTTTGGCTCCCCCATGCTGTACCCCTGGACGAGCTACTGGGCTCTGATTACTCCATGACCAGGCCCAGCCAGGGCCCTGTTCATGGTGACTGGGCCCTGGCCAGGCCAGGCCATGGGGCAATTGGAGCCTAGTGGCTCCTCCGGGGACACAGTACAGGGAGCCAAGGAGGGGGGCTGTGGCCCCCCAGTCTGTGCACAGGGCAAGGGCGGGCTGCAGCAGTGGGCTACGCTCTGCCTCTGCTCTGTGTCTCTCTGCTGCTGCTTTGACAGAAGCGCAGTGCCATGTGAGTCCTGCTGCTGGTTGGGTCAGGCAGCAAGGCACATGGTGCTGTGCTGCACCACTGTCTGCATAGAGCAGACTGCGGGGCCATGGGCCACACCTGTGGTTGAGCCACTGGCCTCCAATTACTTTGATTACTTCACAGTGGGGCCTGGCTGGGGCCCCATTCATGGTGACTGGGGCCCTGGCTGGGTCAGGTCATGGGACAATCAGAGCCCAGTGGCTCCTTCAGAGGCGCGGCATGGCAGGGGGTGGGGGGAAAACAGGGCCGGAGTAAAAGGGGTGCGGGGGAAGAGGCCTGTACCCAGGGGGGAGGGGGAGAATGGGCTTGGACCAGAACCAGCGGGGGGGGAGGCAGGGAATGAACCCAGAGCTGAACTGGCAGGAGTAAGTGGGGAATGGGCCCAGACCCAAAAACTGGCAGAAGCGAAGGGGGGAACAGACCCAGACCCAAACTGGTGAGGAGAGGGGAAGGGAATGGGCCTGGACCCAAAGTGGGGGGGACTGGATGCAGGCCTCTGTCCCTGCCTGCCCGTCATTCTTGTTGGGCAATTTACTAGTATGTGAATATAAGCCCTTCTCCCATACAATATCACCTAGTCTTCAGTGTCAGTCATTCCCTTTTTCCACACTGTTGTACTAGGATGATCTGGAAAAATTCACATAAAATTAATTCAACCTTCAGTTCTCTTCCTATCTTTCTGAACTCACCTTTGATTTAAGTGAACTTCCCACAACAACAGCAAAATTATTTGTTACAATATGCCCTTCCTGTCACGTCTTCTTCAAACCCACAACCTCAAAATTATTTTCAGAAATTCAACACTTGTATAATATGGGAATTTATTTTTAAAAAGTGTAAACATCTCTTGTCTTCATTCCCTTATGCTGATGAGGTTCTTCTCTGGTATGACTGCAGCTCACAGAGACAAATCCAAGCTAATTTTAACCTTGCTAAATCATGGAGTATTAGCAGCACAGATCTTGGGGTTCCTACAGATCCTGCTTTGGAGCTCTGATTAATTGAGTCTGCTGGAGCACAGAAATTGACACACTCCGGCACTCTTCCACGTCACATTAATCAGTGTCCCTGCATGTCCCCACACTGAAAAAATGGTGGCAGGCTGCTTTGAAATAAAACGCATTCAATGAGCTTGAATTCAGAGCACCCAACTACCATTTTTTCAGTGCAGGGACGCTGATACACATGATGTGCATACGCTTTTAATTACCATGGCTCATTAAAGTGCTCAGCACCATGTTCCTGAGCACATGTAAAAATACCCTAGGTGAGCCAGCATGAGCAGTAAAATCCAACCTAGAAGCTGAGTAAGTATTCAGGCCATCAGCCTCCACTGGATTCTGTGCTACTACATCTATAGTGCTAACAGAAACAGAGTTACCGTGTAACAGTACTGAAAACCCACTCTGTGATGCATTAGAGTAGGAAACCATGGGAGATGTCCAGTCAAGGAGAGTGATCCATAAAGCATTAAGTGGGTACAAAGCACCCAAACATTGCCTCTGATAGGCCACTTCAACAGCATTTCTAAATGCAGGTTTTGGAAGAAATGTTCTATTTCACACCAACAAGTCTAAATTGCACAAGGAAAAACACTGGTTTCAACTAGCTCTACTCATAATTTCTGTATTGGACCCTTCTGGAGGCACATCTACACCATCTCCAGACTGGTCTAGGGAAGGCTGTTGTGAAGTATGGCCCATGTGGCTTTCCCATAGCTGCTATAAAATGGCACTGTGCCAATGAGCCAATAAGCTCCCTGTCTGGGGTACATTTTTAGCACACACCTAGCACTACGCTAAAGGCCACAACATTGCATCTATCTCAGGCTAAAATGCACACAGAATTAATGCTTTGCTGTGGTGCTCCTTATTACAGTTCTATGATGAAGTAGATACTAGGGCTGTGCGAATCTTTGGTCCCTGATTCGATTCAGTTCTTTGGTCCCTGATTTGATTTGGTGGAGATTCAGCTTGATTCAGTGACCAAATCTTTGAATCCAAATCGAATCAGGAGACCCTTTAATCACTCCGAATCAAATCGGAACCCTCTGAATTGATTCGGAGAGATTCGGAAAGATTCAGCGATTCAGACATAGGCACAGCTTTAAATGTTTTTCTACATACCTGTAGGTAGCAGGTGGCTTGTGAATGCTGTGATGCTGGGGTGAATGGAGCATCCCACAGAAGTGAGGGGAACTCCCCAGCACACTTGGCAGCAGACTGGGAAGTAGACCAGAAGTACTTCTGGCCCACTTCCAGGGCCGCTGGGAAAAGCACGGGAGTGCCCCCCACTTCCCCTTGGCTCAGAGACTAGTGCCTCCTAGCTCTGGGAGATGGGGGTGGAGTCGCGCACCTAGGGTCCTCCCATGGCCGATTCCTGAGCAGGAGGGTGGAGAGGCCCTGCATGCTCGACAGGGGACCAGGAAGTGGACTGGAAGCTCCGGTGGGATGCTCCATGAACCACGCCTTGTACCCTGTTCTCCGAATCAGCATTGAATCTTCAGATTCAGCTGCATCAAATCGGGGATAGTAATTCAATTTGTTGATTTGGATCCATTCAGGCCAAATCTGAATCCAAATCAAATAGGGCCTGTTTCGCACACCCCTAGTAGACATGCCTTTGATGACCAATCTCTATCCAGTTGATGCATTTACCTCAAGGAGTTTTCACCCATTAGAACTTGTACACATACAGGCATTTCTGGATCTTGGGCCTCCTTCTGAATATCCTTCTTTGCTTCTCCTCTGCCTGCATGCTGCTTACATCATTTTCTTAGTCACAAATCTTTATATCAGTCTCAGCTCCACCTCCTTGTTATTTAGAGTGGGTTACAACCCTGACTGTTCACTCAGCCCCCACGCAGACCTTTCAAACACAGAAATGCAGTCCTTTCAGCACACAGCCCACTAATTACTTGTCTTTAGTCACTCACTTCTTTAAGTACAGTATATTCACAATTATTTCTGCATACTCTGCTCATATCTGAAAGGAGTCACCTCTCCTTTTCTTTTGCTCTTAAAAAATATGAATAGCAGGAATACTGCCTGGATCCTGTAATGTTTGGAGTTGGGTTGTCTTCTTTCCATCTTACTAAAGGAAATGTGATGCAAATGCCCCTGGAATGCATATGGGTATTACTTCCTATATGACATGAGCCTCCCACCATCAAAAACAGTTACTGACCTGTATGATATAGGTAACTGTTTGCTTATTCCAATGCCCATGCAGACAAGGACAGTATTCCTTTGATGGAATGTTTCTACCCTGTGTTTCCTTTGCTGGAGTAGTAACTAGTTTCCTTGCAGAAGTTATATTTTTTTATGGTACTTAAAGAACACTCCATCTCAGGCATATACTGTTGATTGGATTTCAGACAAAAGACAGTTCTGTTTCTTAATTTCCTTCTAGATTCTTTTCTACATTACTCCAAAGTCAGCACCTTTTTATTTCCAAAATAATGTTAAGAAATTACTAAGTGATCACAGTGATAAATAATGCCTTTCCACTTCAAAAGATGTATGCAGTATCAAAGATATAGTTATCAAGATGCATCTAATGGGAAAAAGCTCATTAAGCATGTAAAATTTTGTAATTTATCACAGTGACAGAAAAATTAACATGCCAGACATACATTGCATAATATGTGCCTCTAAAATCTATATAGAAGTCACCCCTTGGTCTTGTGTACATACAGCAATTTACTTTAGAAATCCTAAAATTGTATGATCTGTGTAAAATACTTTAGTATATTTCTGTTTTGTGGATGGCAGCAGAATTTTATATTTCAAGCAAATGTTTGCATGAATAAAAGCCTTGTTATTAATTTCCTCCCCTAAAAGGATCAACATTCTAAAGGCTGACACAGTTCACAGAACAGTATGTTCTACAAGTTATATATCAAGACCATTTTCAAGAACAAACTGTACAATGCAGTATTTAGAGGATTCAGGCACTATTTTGTGTGAATGTGAATCTTAAACTAAAATACTGTACTATGCATGTTATACAGAATCATCTGCATTAGAAAGACTCCTACACACCCTCTACTAACAAAGACGGCATTTGTATGAATTATCTTTAGCTTCTTAATCCTAAATGCAAAACCAGGGAAAGGGAGTGAGTTATGTCACTTATTTGTGTCATGGGATTGTGTGGGACATGGGGTTTTATTCACTGGCTCTAAAAATTCTTCACTTGGGACATGTTGGCTATGATTATTGTGATTAGCTAGTATTCTGGATTCCTTAATTTGTGGATGCCCAACTGGAACCAGCTGAGAAGGCCCAATGTTTATAGAGTAGACAAGTACTTAAAATATTCTGAACACTTTAAGAAAGCACAAAAGATGCCTCAAAATTAATGAATCCCCTACTTTATTACTATTTTCTACTTGAAATTAAATAATTGTATCCTACTTTCCCATTTAATTGTTACTCTACATGTAAAGGTATGAATAACAATAGAGATTACCCTATAGCGTGAAACACAAAAGGATATGGAACAACCGAAGTCTCGCTTTTCTGAAAAGGTTCAGAATTTGTATCCATTTATCTTTTAAACAAACTGCTTTCTCCCACTAGTGCTAGTTTGAGAGTAATATGTTGCACTGGCACATACTGTGTACCTGTCTTTTATAACACCTCCTGATACTTACTTAATTGTATGCATGGCAGATGATTTTACACTGCCAAACAAAATGTTTTCTCTTTTTCCCCCTCAAACAATTCTTGACTCCATTCTTCTATAGTCTCATGGGAAAGAGCAAGAACACTGACATCTGGCAGCCTTCCTTTTCATGCCCTGTAAAATGGGAGTGGAATAGCCCATATCTGTTAATCTACCTAGCTTCTTGCAAAAGGAAAGTCATGTGTTCCTTCTCCTGACCTCAGCAAAAAGAGGGAGGAAACTCAGACTGAGCCACATATGTTTTCAGAAGCATCCTCCCAAAAGGACTGGGACTCCACCAATTACTAATTTTTATCCACTGGAAGAAACATATTTCCCTTTTAACAATAACATTTTATGAGTGATTATTATGTCTTCTCCACCCATACTGAAATCTTTGGAAGGAAAACAAGTAGGCTCACACACCTCCTCATAGCTTGGGTACAACTCTTCTCAAGAATGCAGGGAAGGACTATTACTTATCACTCTGCAGTGAAACTAAAAAACAGTCCTCCTGGCACTGTTGCTACTTTTCCTTGTACAGAATGGGTTGGAGATCTGAGATGTGGAATTTCCTCGTAATTGATCTGCAGTGTCAAGGAGAGAAAAAGTGCTCCTTGATATAACCATCTTGAAAGTATAACAACATTGCCAGCAAAATAACTTGACAAAATTAGGACAGACCTTTGATTTAAATTGGTGAACTTCCCTGAAGTCAATGGATCAGCATCATTATATACTGGCTGAGCCTCTCACCCTTTAAAAGAAAGGAATTAGCAAACATCTAGTGTGGGATTTTTCAAAAGCATTCAGCATTGGCCTATCTCTCCTCCTGCTGAAACAAGAAGTAAACCTCTCATTGATTAAACTAGAAACCTAGCCATGGCAACACTGCACAAATTTAAATATTTCAACCCTAGAGGGTAACAGAATCATAAGCAGGCGGCCACATGCACTTCTAAGAACAAATCTTGTCTGACAAGATTGATTCTTTGACAGAATTACCAAATTCCTAAATTAAGGGAAGGCAGTGGTACAGGTGTATATGGATTTTAATGAAGTATCTGGTGTTGTGCCTCAAAAAAGTCTTAATCGAAAAATTACTTCAGATTGGCTGGGATAAGCATGAGGTCATGTTGGACTGACAATTGATTAAAAGGTTGTAAAGAAAGTGTGATAATAAATGACAGTATTGTAAATTGATGGGAGGTGCCTAGTGGGTTACTGCAGGGATTTTTTTTTAACATCTTCATTAAGGGTCTGAAAGGGGACCAACATATTTAAAAAAAAAAAATCATACGTGGTAATAACTAACTAAGAGAAATGGTGAAACCAGTGAGAACACTGAAACTGAAACCTACAGTGAGATTATTCTGCAATTCTGTAGCAGCAGAATTTTCCCAGGAACCTACACTTCACAGTACTGTGTGTATTCCATGTTCCAAGATTTTATTGTTTAAAAGTTGTTTCTAGCCCTTGAGTTTGGGAAAAAAGAAAACAAAATCTTGGTAAGTATGCACCAGGTGATACTGATATAATCATGTCTTCCAGAGTGAGAGGACAGCTTGAGAGTACTGAGACGTGTATTGTTTTTCATTCATAACAAGAGGTTTAAGACTGGAACCTAAAGATGAGACTTTATAACTAATACATTCTTCTCACAGAGTCAAATTTCCTTCCACTGTTCTCTGTATGTTTAAAAGGCTTAAGTGCCCTCATTCCAGGTGCTAAAGCCTCCAGCTCCAGCTTTGAGGACTTCCACAATAATGTGTATAACAACACATTAGCTATACGAATCTCTCATACTAAAAATTGCATAGCATGAAATTATCATCAAATAAATAAATACAATGGAGGCTACTGCACTAATTGCCCAGTGCATTCAGTATTAAGTTCTTCAAAAAACCCTGCATTTTTAATTTAAATAAAGCAGAATTTCCAGTCTGTTGCACCAAAGTGCTATAGAATGAATTCAAGAACAGTGACAGAAGTAATTAGATGCAGTTGTAGGGATTAAAAACAGGGGCATAAAATAACTAGTGGAGACTTATCTTGCAAGAGTGGAATTGGAATTGGCATTGAATATCAATCTCAAAGATCCAGAGGAAAGGAGAGACTTATTAAGCAGTAATGCTGAAAAATACCAAGGGTAATGGATAAAAAAATATTGGAACATATTCAAGAAAATTCATACAAATAAAGATCTTCTGACCATTCCAACTGTATCCATAACTTTAATTTTCTTTCTGTTACCATTCATGTGTGAGGGGGTTGCCAATGCTTATGCAATAATACATTTGGGCAGACCTCTCGTTCTTGGTGGGCTTGGAAGTCATCCAATCAGGAAACAGGATTTAGGTGATACCTCAAGCAGCACAAATAACAAGTTACAAATAATAAATGCTACAATAATTAATATTCACAGTTAATAGGCTGAAATGTCCAAATACTTTTGAATAATAGGCAAATTCATAGAAACTGAGATCGGATTTTAGGTCATTTGGGCATATAAAACACAATCAAATGTTCCTCTCTTCTGCCTATAACTTAAATTAAAATGAAGTAAGCTAAATACTAGAAGACATACTAGAAGGCAAAATTCCTCTTTAGGAAGAAAATGGGAAAAGAGAATTCCAGTTTCTGTTATTCCTATTTGTTTTTTGGTCCAATAGTGATAACGAGAACATAAAAAGTACTCTGAGTTAATGTAGCATTATATGAAGTTTTCCTTCCCAGCATGTACTGGAAAATCCAAAGAACAAAATCATCTGAAAAATTGTGTACTCAAATAAATAAACGTGTGTGTGTCTGTGTGTGTGTGTCTGTGTGTGTGTGTCTGTGTTTGCTTTCATTTGTCCCTCATAATGGATGCACATTTGTAAGCAGAGACACACACACACACACACACACACACACACACACAGAGGAAGCAAGGATGGAGTCTGAGTCGGGTGGAGTTGTTGGCTGTCATAGCAACTACCATTGCTATTTGAAAAACGACATCAAAAGGAAACAGTAAAGGAACGAAAAACTGATCTATTCTAAAAAGGGGGGGGAAGGAAAAAAAAGGGGATTCAAAAGTACTTCAGAGGAAGCAATTGATTATAAATATCCTATTTATAAGGAGGGACAAATAAAGGAGAAAAGCAGAACAGAGTTTTGAAAAACAAATGGACCACCGTTGATATAATCTGATAAATAAGAGCTCCAGCATTTATCAAAGCATACAGAGCTCCAATAAAGCAAAAAAAAAAAAAAAATGGAAATTTTTTTCCGCCAGAAAGATCAACAGAAGTATTCTGGGTGTACTTGGAGATGTGGGGGTAGGGAGGGGCTGCCTTGACTACTGCTTCTCTGAATCTGCAGGGGATCTCCAGCTCTCTAAGGCAGTAATAAAGAGAGGGAGTCATGACCTGAATTACCCAACAGCATGGATTGCACTGCATCTACTTCTTTCCCAGATTTAAGGAAGGGTGTGTTATTCCTGAAAGCTTTTCTATGTCTCTCCCAAATATACAATCTGCCCAGTAAAAAGGACCAAACAAAATTGGTTCCTTATTTTGGAAACAGGTTACCTCATCACCCCCCCCCCCACACACACACACATCAGGCTAGCAAATCATTTAAACAGTTAAGTAATTCCAGTGATACCAGTGAGTCTACTCAGGTGGTAATTAGTTTAGCATGTGTTCTGCTAGCTGGGGCCTCTTGGTTCATACCTTGCTTGAACTCCCCATAGAACCATAGGAAAACATGGCAGGAAAGGACCTTCAGATGGTCATCTTTAGTCCAGGTCCCTGTTCAAGGGCATATCATCCCAGACTAACCTAAAAATTTCAGAAATTTTCTAGGTTGCCTGTTCCAATACTTGACAATCCTTACAGTCAGAAAGTTCCTCTTAATCTCTAACCTAAATTTCCTCTGCTGCAACTTGAGGCCATTGCTCCTAGTCCTGTTCCCCATGGCCACAGAGAATAGTCTATCTTTATCTTCTCTTTCAGGTATGTGAAGATTTGAAGATTATAAAATACACCTCCCTCCCCCCTTTCACTCAGTCTTCTATTCTTCAGACTAAATAACCCTAGCTGTTTCAGCCTTTCCAGTTCTCTAATAATTATTGTCACTGTTTGATCAGCTCTTTCCAATTTGGCCATTCCAATCTTTCTTGAAATATGGGATCGAAAACTAGACACAGTAGTCCAGTTAAGGCCTCAGCAGTGCTGAACAGAATGGAAGAACTGCTTCCCTTGATTTGCAATTGGTTCTCCTGTCAATACAACCCCATGTGCTGTTGACCTTTTTTTGTAACAAGAGCACTGTTAGCTCTTATACAGCTTATGGTCTACTGTAACCCAGGTCCTTTTCTGCAGTACTGCAGCCTGGCCAGTCATTCATTCATTCCTGTATTTCTACATACAATTAATCCATCTCAAGTGCAAGACTTTGCACCTATTCTTGTTGAATTCTATCTGATTGACTGCATTTCCCTAGTCTTTCCAAGCCATTCTGGATGCTAGCCTTAGCCTCAATAATGTCTACAACTCCAACTAATTTGGTGTCATCTACAAATTTGCTAAGTTTGTTCTCAATCTATTATCCACATCATGAATTACTTTGCTAAACAGTACTGGACCCAGGACAAAGACCTGGGAACCTCACTTAACTCCTCCCAGCTAGCCATTGCTGACTATTCGTTGAGTACAATGATCTAACCAGTTATATACCTACCTTACAGTATTTTCATCTATTCTGAATCTCCTTAGCTTTTTAATGAGAATTTTGTGGAAATGTGTGTAAAAAACCTTGCTAAAGTCATGATAGATATCATATCCACTGCTTTTCCCCATCCACAGAGTCTGTCATCTTACTGTAGAAGGAAGGTGGTCAGTAAGGAATGACTTGTTCTTGGTCCATGTTGGTTGCTCCTGATCGCCTTGCTCTCCCCTCTAGGTGCTTCACAATAGATTCTTTGAAGACCTTCTCCATTATCTTTCCAGGTATCAAAGTCAAAATGACTGATCCATAATTTTTTTTATCCTCCTTCTTCCATTTGTCAAAGATTGCCACTATATTTGCCTTTTCAATCATCCAGGACCTTACTCAACCTCCATGGGTTCTCACAGAGGATATGTGGCAAGGAAAAATGTGTGGCAAGGAAAATCTTTACACTCCTTGCACACACGCTCATTAAATCAGTATTGAGCTTACTGAAGTCCTGTGACTCAGTTATCCCCTGCATGAAACTCCCACTTCTGCCAAGAGAAGCTGCATGAATATAACTGATGAGATAAGTGTGTTCTTCGAAACTCAAACTGCCATTATCACAGCAGGGGTAGTAGTGCAGGGATTACTAACCACTCAGGATGAATTCTACTGAACAGAATCAAGCACATTCCCTTGTTGCCGGAGAAAGACAGCTGTTTTACAGCTATGGTTAATCACAGACCATGACCAGAAACATTCACACCAGATGCAGAAGAGTAAAGATTACTGCTGCTTTTGGAAGGAAAGGGATAAAGCCCTTGCTGTGGTTATTTAGTGATTTCTTTCCTCCTTGGGGTTTCCAGTGGCACTTACCTCCCCAAATACTCTGAGTGAAAGAAGCAAAGATTTCATATCTTCACTGGATAATATCTGTCTTTCTCCTTTCAGGATATGTGGAAATAAGAGACTGCAATTCTTATGTCTGTATTTGGATTTGGGTTAGAGGACAATCACAGACTGCTCACCCCAGCTGAACAGTCTAAAAGCTGCTAAACCAAGCAGTATTTAGCTAAATGGGAATCACTGCTAGTGTTTATGTAATTTTTATATGGCTTTTGAGGTGGGAAATCCATGAAGCCACAACAATTTATACCAGTTGAAATTCTGGAAACAGACAATCACCTTTGGCTAACTTTGTATCATCATAAAAATGTTCACGGGGGCAGGCACAAAGCAAAAGTAAACAGATGTTCCTATCTTTTGTCACACCACAAATGTCCAAATTCATGGCTGCAATGGAAGATAGTAATGATTTATGATGCTTTATTGCAGCAGACATCTATTTGCTTATGGTAGGAGAGTGTGGGTAGGTTAGAGCCCCCATCACCACTGACTCTTTTCCAAGTCATGGTGAGCCACTGGATTGTACACGTTTGATTTCATCTTCATACCCACTGCTGAGCTGTACCTTTCTTTTCCATTTCCAATCATTCCTGTTTCTTTAACAACCTTAAATGCCTGGCAAATATCAGGGAATGGGGCCCTAAACAGTTTATCCAGAATCCATCTGTCAACACTTCTCTCACCCTGTTGCACATTATTATTGTGCCCCACCATCCATGAGGTGAAGCTGAACCAGGTTGCCTTATGCCTCATCTGTGTATAAATTTTTAGAGGATCCCAGAACTCATGATAAGACCCTGCCAGTTCCAGTCATAAGTGGTGGCTAATTAGCACATGGATCCTTTGTGGGGCATATCTGGCATACGCACACATACTGAGCAGTGCTGAGCTGTGGAGTCACCATGGTCTGAAGTGTTATTGACTCTGGTGAGGCCAAGGCCAATGAACTATACGGTAAATCATGAGCTTTGGCTTTGGAGTAATTTCCAGCATGGATTTACTCCCCAGAAATGGCTGCCAAACCATGTGGAAGAGGATATTCCACAAAGACCTACAGAAAGAGCAGAGAGACTTGAACTGGCAAATAGCCCACAATGCACTCGCAGTGCAGGCAAGGCATTATCTATATGGGTAGAGAAACTAACCATACTGCCCCAGGAAAACCTGTCTATGGAAAGCAGACAGTCAATCATCTCCTGTGTTTTGTCCTTTTACCAAAGGATGTAGAGGAAAGTGTTTGAATTACTTAAGATGGTGACAGGGATCACAACCCTAACCAGAGAAATGATGTTGTTTGGGCACCTACCTGTCTCAGCAGGTGGGGACCCCAATGGCTCACTTCAGACAATTCATTTCCTGCTTTAGAAGTAAATGGACCATTAGAAATAGAAGTGCTGCAACCTCCACGTGACCTTCTTATATTGGGCAATGTAGCAGAGAACTGGAATGTCAGACAAAAGGTTTGAATGGTACCTGGAAACCGCTGGGAAAGAGCCAAATGGAAAAAAGACAAAGTCAAATAATCTCTCTTGCATACTGTGGGGGAGGAAGCCCTGGCTATTCATAGCATCTTTATCTTTGAAAAATGTCTAAATATAGAATTAAGTGAAACACTCTTCAAATCTGATGGGTACTACATGCTAAAAAAAAAAAAAATTAGACTCTTGAAAGATGGAGATTTATGTGCAGGGAAAAGATAGTAAAAATTATAGATGGGTATATTACTGAACTAGAGATGGAATAAGAAATGTGCTTTTGGGAACTTGACAGAATCTTTGATTAGAGATAGAATTATTTGTGGCATTGTCACCACACTGCATTACAAGAAAGGCTATTGCATGAGGAAGACCTGTCCCTTGAAAAGAGTGTCCAAAAGTGCAGAGCAGCAGAAACTGTGAAGGCCCAGACTGCAGAACTAAATACACCAAAAGGGGATGTTCATGTAGTAGGTATGAAAAAAAATGTTGCCAGAAAAAGACCACTTCAGTGTAGAATTTTCTGCTGGTAAGAAGTCATCTTAAAGTGGAATTTCCATAGGCAAGGAAAATGCTAAGGAAGAGAGGGCAAGTATGGAGGAAATAAGGAAGGCAGGAGTGCTGCATTTGGAAAGCATTATTCTAACTGTAATAAGAGGAACCATTTTGCTAGGTGCTGTAGATCCCAAATACAAAAAAGCTCAATTATGTATAGTTGAGAGGATACCAGGAAAATTTTATATAAATATGGTAGAATCAAGCAAAATCGATTAGAGGGATTGGATTATGCCAGTGGAAGTGCAAGGAACAACTCTTTCATTTAAATTGGGCACTGGAACTCAGGTTAATATTTAACTGGAACATTAATAGAGAAAATTAAAATTAAGACCAAAAGTGAGCGCAACAAACATCAAAATTACTGTCTATTCAGAAGCAAATATACCAGTAAAAAAGAGATGCATTGCTAGCATCCAATATAAAAACAGAATATGCAAATTTCCATTCATCATGGTATGGAAGGAGGTAACACCAATTTGGGGGCTGGCAGCTCATGAAACAGTGAACCTAGTTATGTGTGCATTTGCAATACAAGAAGACACAATGTTTATGCCTCCTGATGATCGTCTTGGTTGTTACAGCCCAAATGTGGACAGTCTTCTTAGGAAGAAACCAAATTGTTCCAAAACAATCATGTCCTTATTGGAAGAGATGTATCTATGGACACAAGTTCAAATACTATGATTCAGAAAGAGAAAAATCAGCCTCAGCAATCTGTAGCTAATGAACTTTGTGCTATGTGCAGAAGCACAGCTGGCAAAAGCATAAATCAACTGGATCTCAGCAGAAGGACTCAAGTCTATCATGACTTGGAGCAAAACTTTCCACCAAAAAACAAATTAGGAGCTTGATCTGATACTTCAATCTTTGAAAGTAAAATGCCCCAAAAAGACTCACAGAGCACATCCGGACGAGCGCACATGTGCCTCTTGCAGCCTCTCAAAGCCATTTGAGAGGCTGCAAGAGGCATGTGGGGGAACAAAAAACGTTCCCCATGTTGCAAATTTACAGTGAGGGGGCAAAATTAGATGCTTGGATGTCCATGGGTCGAATAATACCTCAGCCAAAAAATGTGGGGCAGGGCCTGGTACAGGACTAAGGCAACCAGAAGCTGGGTCCTCCACAGAGATGCTATGGTAGCCAGCTAGAGCATCTCTATGGCTGGCCTTTGCCCCAGTGCTGAAGCACGCTGCCTCTGAGGACAGAGAGTTAGGATTTGGGAGATGGTCCCACAGTTTGGGCACAGTTAGCATGGGGGAGGGAGAGGGTGGTTACCTACTGCTCCACAAAAGGTTCACTGTTTAGTTCTTCTCTTTCACATATGCCTGGATTAATTGAACCTGGTGATTACTACAGGCACTTTGTACCACTTCTTTTATTTCAATTGATTTTGGGAAGGGTAATTTAAAGCTGGTGAAGAGTACCAGTTTGGTAGTACTCAAAACGCAGTATCCCTCTATCTACACAAGAAAAATAATAGTCACTGTCTCTCCAAAGTAACTTGAAAAGGCTATTCATTCCCATATGCAGTAATTCAAGATGCTGGCTACCTCATCCGCCATGGTGCCAAGCCCTGCTGCTGCTAAAATCCATGGTAAAACTCCATTTAGGAGTAAGAAAGGACTTCCTGCTTTAAAACAATATTTCATCACATCACAATGGATGCTTCTGCTTTCTAAGATTGAGGCATACCTTAGAAATCCAGTCTACATGATGCCTTGCCAGTTGAACCTAAATGCACTAAGCAGATATCAATGTAGCTAAAGTCCAGCTGAATATAACATGGTGTCTGGCTTTTTAACACACACCTAAGTTATGTGACTAACAAAAGAGACACAAAGAACATATTGTCAAGAGAAAGCATGCACAGAACACTGCTGCTAGCACATTTCATTTTGCTAGAAATAAGATCAGGTGTCAATCTCTTAATGAAGTATTGCACAGGTATTAAGATATTACACAAATCCTTACAGCACAAATAGAACTGCTATGCACTGGAGGGCACCACTAAAGTTGTTTTCCTTGTGAAAGTGCAAAGGATTATTACACTAAGGAAAACTATCATATCTAAACGAAAACTTTAAAGCAGTTTAAATCCTCCAACCCCCTCTTTCTTGATATCCCTTACTATTGGGAACTTTGCCCTATGTTTTAGAATTACCAATGAAAGTCTTCGCTCATTTAAAAAAAAAAAAAAGACGACGACTACCTACAGCTCCTATTTACTTTAAATCAGAGATTTAAATTTTCAATGATTCTGAAAAAACAGGCGCAGATCTGTCTTTGAGCCAATGTTCCATCCTTTTTGAGCATCTCTCTGCCTAAGCAATGATGCCATAATGCATGAAAATAACTATGTTATTCTTAACAATAGATCATAATCCATAAGTACAACACCACTATGTCACCACAGATTCTACAAGAAATAGATACGAGTTTGGGAGACAGAACACAAAGACAAGCTGATGGTAGAAAAGGAGATATTAAAAGAAAATATGGGGTTAGAAAGAGGGTACTTCCTAAGAAAAGGAAGAGGGTAACAGAAGAAAAACAACAACAAATAATCTTGGAAAAAAAAAAAA
>NW_017729033.1:98534724-98541627 GCF_001723915.1 Gavialis gangeticus | reverse complement strand
AAAAAAAAAAAAAATCAAAACATATTGGGATGAAATATCACTCTGACCTCTTATCAGCCCCCTTTTCCCTCTCTCCACCTTCCCAGTATTGTGGATGGTCTGGGATTGAACCAGGATGAGAAAAGGCATGACTAGAGCATACTGCATTCCAGTGATCCCGTGTTAACAAAATCACCACAGAAGAGCCACCCCAGCTGAAATAAATCCTACCAACCTGGAATGTGTGTTATCTTGTACTAACCTTCCCGTTGTCTCTGACTGGTAGAAAAGTAGTAGAAAACCACCTCTGCTTTTTCATTCCTCTAGGTGTTACAAAGACCTAGTACCTTATATTACATTTGAAGGATTCGGATGCTAAAAAATACATGAGGCAATATAGGGAAGAAAAGGAAAGTGAAGAAAGAAAACCCAAAGCAACAGCTGCATAGTAAATTGTAGTATTTATTATTATTCTTAATAGAAAGTTCAAAAACTTCAGGTAAGAAATAAATGCTGGTCTTCTGGGGGGAAAACAAAGTTCAATAGCATGAATAATTCATGAGACCTTACATACTATTAATGACCGTACCATGTACAATAATTGTAAGTCAATTTTACCCATAAGACAAGGTTTCAAGGACACGCATGCTGATACTACAGATCTAAATAATCATACACTGGTGCTTGGGCTATTTTAATTGTGAAGTACTTCTGTGGAGTGTTTGCCTGAACATTATTTCGTGGTTTTCAAAGCCAAAGCAGCAAACCATTTTTCACAGATAAGAATATTTTATTCCTTGGTTTTCTCTCTCTCAATCCCATTATCAGTATCACAATTACACCAGAACTGCTAATAAGGAAGTGGAATGAAACAACAATATAGAATACTGGCTAGGTGCCAAATCATGCCAAATGACTATTTTTTCACCTTCCCAGTCTTACAAAGCAAAATTATTTTAATATAGCTTTACTGAAGAAGTGTGCTGGTAATAGAAAGGAACAGGCTTCAATATGGGTAAGTGAAGCCTCATGGCTTCTGCAATGAGGCTTTCCAGCCCTAACCTACCATCCCATTATCATGAAAACACTTCCACCCATCACAAATAAGAAAAAAAAAATAAAGAAACATTTATGTTAGACAAAGCTGAGAAGACCATTGAATTCCCTTTATCTGTCACACTTAAGGTGGAGCTACTAAAACTGTACTGTTAATTTCACCCAGTTAATAGCACTCCATAACCTTTAATGACTTATCCTGTTCCCTCTGATGAAATCAACCTAAACCTTCTTATTGATCTTCACTATCCCCAAGAGATGCAGTATAGATCAAAGAAATAACAGCACACACGGTCAAATGGTCAGTGCTTTTTCAACTGCACAACACATTCCTTTGTCAGATGGGAGTAGCAGTTGAGTTTCTCCTACAAATACCAGTAATTTTTACCTTTATCCAATGGGTACAACTCTTCAGTATAAAGTTCATGCTTACAGTACTAAGATGTTTGATACAATAGGAAATAGAAAATAACCTTTTTCTCCTACTCCATTCATGCGATCTATGCCAGTAGCATTAAACTGATGCAACTTTATTCTTTATATCATATACTTAGATGTCTTGGACTGGGACATTGGTATATATCATATTGTCACCTTCAAACTTCTGGCTATGTGCATTTTTCAGGCTAATCTCATAATTTCTTTTAAATAAAAAAGCTGTAATTAATTAGTTGATAGAAAGCTACTTTTTCTACATGACTCGTCTCATTCATATCCTTCAAAGCCATATGCCATTCTAGGTTATATTGCAACAATACAATATATCATTGTATATGTACAATATATCACCCTTCCCAGAGTATGTCTCTTAGTAGGTCCACTGATATATTTAACACAATTATGGTAAATCAACACCGGACAGCTTTTGAGTAATGCATCAAGGTGAGCCATACATACAAAGGCTAAAGCTCTCAGAGTTGCTCTTTGTCTTTGCAGAGTTGTCTTTCCTAGGTTAGAAATTGTTACATGCTAGTAGCTAGCCCTGATAACTGTACCAGTGCAAACACTTGGGCTAGGGACAGATTCAAAAAGCCTGAGCCTGAATTGATTCAATCTTTGCAGGTTAGTATAACCTAGCTAGGCTGAACTGGTTTGAAACCAGACAGACGTTCTCTCTGGACTGAGGAAATTCAGGCACAGCCTGTAGTGGCTCAAGCTAGAGCAGCCCTCCCAGCCCTTCTGCAGAGAGCTGAGCTGGGCAGGGGGTGGGGCATGGCCAGGCCCCAGAAGGACTCTCTCATTAGGGAGGTCTGCCTGCACAGTCCCAGGCTTTTCCCTGCTGGCTGCTCAAGGGGCAGGGGTGTTGCCAGCCCCCAGCCCTGGGCTAGCACTTTGAGGCAAGGCAAGGCGGCAGTGGGGAGGGTGCAGTGCATTCGTCTGTTGATGATACAGAGCTTTTCAATCTCCTTCCCTACTTCATCATACTGTCTGCAGCAAACTGGCAGGTGAGCACACTAGCTGGGGGCTGATAGCAATAACAGTCTTTATCACCTGAATAGCAAAACAGCCTCTCTCCATTACTTCAAACTTCTTAGACAGCTTACCAGCTGACCTGTTGATTAGCTTTAAACAGCCCTAAGCAGTCACTGTTCTGTCTCCTTGCCCCAGTGAAATTGGAAAGAGAGAGTGAGAGACACACACAAACACCTCTTGGCATTAGCTAGTATACCTAGGGTCCCTGGAGCTGGGGACCCTGCTGTGGGAGATAGGAGGGAGAGAGGAAGGGGGGATTTCCTGCCTGAGCAGTGAGGGATGGGGAGGGGGGGTGGTAGAGCAGGGGGAAGCTAGGCAGACCCTGCTGTGTCTGCAGTATCTGCTGGATCCTTACACAGCATTAGCTAGCATACCACATGTTGGCTATGGCCCATGCTGTGGCAGACAGGAGGTAGGGATCCCTGCTTAAGCAGCGAGTGGTGACAGGGCAAAGGGAAGAGGACATATGGAAACCAGCAGAGCCTGCTGTGCTTGCAAGTCTCTGCCAGAGCTCTGGCCAGGGAGCAGAAGGGAGGGGCCAACCCTGCTGTGGAGTAGAGAGCATGCTGGGATGCTGGGGGACTCTGCTTTAACTTAAACCAGCAAGTGGTCTGGGACAGACATCGCATAAAATAGTTTGAGCCAAATCAGTTAAGTCTGATAAACCTGGTTGAATGTAGTATCTCAAACTGGTTTCAGCCATTTTCAAACTGGTTTATATGCACTGAACATCTGTTCTGTTACAGGTTTTAACTAGTTGCTGATTACTTAAACCGGTTTATGTGTAATGTCTCTCCCTAGCCCCAGAATACACTAGTGTAACATATCCCAGTTTGAAAACAGGGGCTTGCATTCATGTATTCAAGGCAAGTCTTGAGGCAAGGCAAGGTTCTAGGCAAGTCTACACCACCTGAGGACCATGTTATGGAATACTGCAGTGAAATACAGCACACACACCAAAATGGGAGCTCAGACTGGTATGTGTCCAGTGCCACAGCATAATAGCTTTGCTTCCTATGGGAAAGTAGACAGAATAGCAATCTGGTTGCCAGGGAATAACAAGATATAAACAAATTTTTGTATGTGTCCATACCACATGGTCATTGCATAAAGAAAGACAAAATATATTCACCATTTGCTTCCAGAGACTTTTTCCTAATCATTATTCAACGATGTTCAGGGGTAGAACTTTCATTTGTTGTCTCGGTTCTTAAACAGTATTTATTTATTTTTATATATATATATATAAAATCAGGCAAAGGTGTCTTCGTAGAATTTCAGCTACCTCTGAGGGGAAAAAGGGCAGCCAAAGCTAGAGCTGAACTGCTGCTGCCCCTAGCCAGGTACTTGAATCCAGGACGAGGCTTTTTTTCTCCCATGTTTTTTGAAGGAAAAAAAACTTGTCTTGGATTTGAGCAAATACAGTATTCTTCTGCCTCTGCTGCCCTTCATAAATTATTTTGGGCCAATTTTTCATACTGAAACATCAGGAGGTTAGGACCTTACTTAACAAGTAAACACATTGATTTCACTGAAAATGCCTATAGAGCAAAGTACCATTAAATAAGAGCAAACATGTGTCCAGATCACAGCCAAAATGTGATTGTAGTGCACACAGGCATACCTGAAGCAGCTTGAAACAGGCTGGCTTGGACAATGGCAACAATGTGCATGCTGCAATATAGTGTTCAGCATGTGCAGCATTCAGTATAGGCTACAAAATCCACCTGAGAAGATGAATAAATACTCATGCAGGTAGTCTGCACTAAGACCTATATTACCATGATGACTAAGGTGTTATCTGTACTTCAGCTATCTATAAGCTGTAAGAACATCTTCCCATTAGCCTAAGTTCTAAATGTTACCTGAGATAGTCATAGATCCTGGAAGTGAGGAAACGCCCCCCCCCAATCAAAACACTCCATTTCACTAAGCCAAGTCTCATGAAGAGGAACAATGCATTTCTGGAGTTACTTGCCTCTCAAGTCTCTCTTCAGGAGCTGTGGCGCACACAGAATGACATTCTGAAAGTCTTTTAGTAAAGGCGCGCACACCAGTTGGTGTTCCTACATAAACAGCAAACAGGGCTAATAAGGATTTCCATGCTGTGTGTCAAGTACCTGAAGACCAAAAAAAGACATGATCCCTCCCCCACCAAAAAATAAAAAGTAAATTAAAAAGCAAACCAATTAAACATATCTCAGTTGTCTTTCTTTAAGCTGTCATTGAGGGCTTCACAAGAAGGAACAGACAGCAAATGAGATACTGTAACACAGCAACTGTTAATTAATGTAGTATACTCAAAAACTTGAAATTCAGCCATGACTTCAGCAGCTGTGCTGAAATTGATTTTCCTCACCAAGGAAAAGTTCATGTCATGACACCACTGTAAATTATTTAGAACATGGTTCCATTTGAAAGCAGACCAATGAGAATGCCATTGTGGTGGTCTATATTTATTGTTTCTCAGTGGCTGCCAGATCAGATACCCTCAGTTACAAGTAAAAAAGATTATTTTTAATAACTGACAGCCCTGAAAACTCAGTGTGGGCTCAAAAAGTCAAATTTCCTTCCTAGGCACTGTAACTACTAATAAACACACAGACTAAAATTATATTCTCAGTTATACCTACACTAACCAAAGTGACACTTTTTCCTGCCACAGGTCAGAGTCAATGATCCTTTGGGGTCCCTTTTAACCCTAGCATCTATGAATCCATGTGCTCATCTATAACTGTGTGACCTTGTTAGCTTATAGTGGGTTTACCCACATGAAACTGAGAGAATCAGCTGAAGTTTCCATGTAATCAAAGACTAAATTTGATTTGTTTTTGGAAAGAGAGAGTCCTATATAGGTAGTTCTCGAGTTACAACATTTCGCACTTACAACATTTATAAATTGACACCCTGTTTCAACTTTACAGTGCCAATTTTGACTTACAATGCTTGATCTGATGCAATGCCATGCCAGAGAACAAGTTTGCAGCATCACTCATTTCCCTGGAGAACATCTGTCCAAACTTCCTCGGGCAATTTCTTTAAGAAAGCAGACAAGACTCCAGAAAAACCTGCAGCCAAGACTCCTGAGAAGACTCCAGCCAAGAACCCTTCGAAAAGTCCAGCAAAGTCACCTCAAAGAAGTCCTTCCAAATTAATATGATTGCTACTTACAATATAAATATATTAATGTAGCTATATTACTCATCTATAATTGATCGAGTACAAAATATTAGGGTATTTTTGGTGAAAATAAGGTATCAGGCCTTGGTTCAGGAACCAATCCCCCATTTATAACATGAGAAAATTGGTTTCAAGTTACAACATTTTGACTTAAGACGCAGTTTTCAGGAACCAATTGTGTCGTAAGTCCGAGGACTGCCTGTACAGCTCTCAGGCTGAGTTTGCTGAGCTAGCTGTTTTTGAGAAAAGAGATTAAATTTGATGTGAAATGAACCTCAAGCCCACAATACTATTTTTCAAAGAAAAAATGCATTTTAAGGAGGACAGGGATGCATTTTGCTAGGAAAATATCAAATTCTACTCCTTTCTTAAGGACATAAATAAAAAGGACCGTTAGGTGTAAAACAGTCATAATCTTAGAAGACACACAGCAGGCAATTCTATGATGTACCAAATAAGGATTTCAATGGGGACCATGCTTGAGCTACAGACATATCCTGGTTTATACTTTTGTATCACCCACATTGAGCAGCAGCCAACCGTTATTCTTGTCCTCACATTAATGGATGGTGGCTCTATAATGGGGCCAAACAATGTGCACAAGACCTCCTCACCGTCTAGTGCTAGTCAGGTGAACCACTGGTAGCAGTACAGTAGGGAGGGCAGGCTTGATATGGGCCAGCAGGACAGTACTGCTTCTCTGGCATGCATCAGACAGAATGTTTTATACTCCATGTAGGTACTGAACAGAATACAAGCTCCTGTTGACAAGAAGACTGAGGAGAAACAGCAGTTCTCCGAAACAATCATAGTATGCTGTTAATTCCTGATCTAACTCTAATGAAGGAAATAACCAAATACTGAATATTTAATAAAGCATGTCTAGAAACAAGTAGTTACAGATTTTCCTTAAACTAGAAATCCCTCAAAATCCTCTTTGGGGGGAGCTAGAGCCTGGGGCCAGCAACTGTGCTGTCCCCAGCAGTATAAAAAGCTGCCCTGTCCTGGCCCCATCAGTACAAAAAGCTACCCTGTCAAGTAGCTTAGGGCTACTCGCTCTCAAGAGCTTCTAGGGCCCAGCCAATTGGTACCTGGGGACACTACCCCTTGTACCAGCTGGACTACTGAAGCAGCCCTGAGAGTTCCTTGCAACCTCTACCCACTGCAGCAGTCTGGCAGTGGGGGATGCTGCCTGGCTGTGACCTGCTGTGCACC
>NW_017729033.1:98529371-98529724 GCF_001723915.1 Gavialis gangeticus | reverse complement strand
CCCCCTGCCCAGCCATCTGGGCAACTATTGCCCAGAAGATGTTCCCAGTGTGGTGGCCTGTTTTGACCTGTCGAAGCATGTCTTCCTGGCCCCAACTGGCCATGAGGTCAGACACCTCCAGCTGGGTCCAAGGTGCAAGTTCTGAGCAGGGCTCGGGGGGCAGGCATGGGATGAGGATGGGTGGGGCAGCAATTGGGGGGCAGGCAGGGTGAGTCATTGGGGTGGCTCGGGGGGCAGTCAGGAGATGAGGTTGGGTGGAGTAGTGAGCGGAGGGGCTCGGGGAACAGGTGGGGGATGGAGCCAAGTACAGTAGCCATCGGGGGGCTGGGAGGGCAGGTGGGGCCAGCAGGGGT
>NW_017729033.1:98514117-98529285 GCF_001723915.1 Gavialis gangeticus | reverse complement strand
GGGGTCCCCCCATGGTCCCCTCCCCCCCTCCTCCATTCTCCCCCACCCCCTACCTGCTGGCAGGAACCTGGGTCCAGCGGCCTGCAGTTGGTACGCTGCCTGCTCTGCATGGGCAGGCAACGTGCTTCAGTACCGGGGCAAGGGCCAACCATAGAGATGCTCTGGCAGACTACCAGAACATCTCTGTGGAGTACCCAGCCTCTGGCTGCCTCAGGGCACAGTCCAGGACTGTGCCCTGCCCTGCTTTTTTTTCCTCTGTGAGTTTTTTTGACGGCTGGAAATGCAGAGGTCCAATTTTGCCCCTGTGCTGCAAATTTGGGCTTTGAGATGCTACAAAAGGCACATGTGGGCTCCTCTGGATGTGCCCATGATGTCCCAGATTCGCTTTCAGCAAAAAACAAAAACAAGGCGCTGCAGATTGACTGGTACTGTGTACACCCCTGCAGACAAATCCAAGTCTCAATTTAAGCTTGGTCCCTACAGCAGTCACTCAAAAGCCCTTCCCTGCGGGACAAGGCCAACCCACATAAAATGGTGATATCCATTTTAAAAATTCATGGGTGGAATTTTAAAAAGACAGCATAGACTAGATTTTCCTTCAGCTGAAGTTAACTGAAGATACCAGTGAGTAAAGGTCAGTGCAGAACAGTTACTAAAAATCCCACTTGAAAAGTAAACTCTCTCTCACCAGAGTTATTTCTGTTTTTCCTAAACAGGACAAGACACATCAGTCTGAAATCCTTAGGTTGCTGAGCTGCTAGTCCTCTTGTACAGTCACAGCCCTTGCACTACCATGTTGTAAGAAAGAATAAGAGGATAGGTGTGTGATCATTGGGTTCAGTAGAAGACAGTCAGGCATGAACAGGAAGAAATAAACAACAGCTCCCTACTGTGGAGCAGCAGACACACCTCTGCAGTTCCTCTGTCTCTAACTAACCAGCTACTAACTGAGGTACCATTTCTTAAATCCTAACTTCTTCAGTCTTCTAAGCTAGGGAGCATTTCAAATTATAATTTTTATCACTGCAATAGGCACAAGACAAGGGGGTGGGGGGGAAGGGGAGTTTGGAATCCTGACTAGGGAAGAAAGAAGGAATTAAGAAGCCTACAACCAGAGCTTGCTATGGGGTTAACATAAAACTATCTATCTATCTGCCTTCTTAAGGAAAGATCTTGGCCACATTCCATCTCACTGAACATACCAGAAAGGATGTAGATAGCAGACAGAATAGGAGGGCTAAGACGCCACATGCCAAACCAGATCTAAATAGTTACCCTCAGCACAACTGGGCAGACTGTTATTTAACTTGATAATTTAGCAACAAACAAAAGATTCCCAATGCACTGTACAAAAACTTAACAAAAAAAAATTAGAAAAAAATTAGGACATTCAGTATTAACATACCACATAATCCTTTGCTCACCTTCCACCTATAGACTAGAAAAACCCTCAAACAACTACCTTTTCCAATCTACATATCTAGTATGTACTACTGACCCCCTACTACACTTGCCCACACTCTGCACATTAGTCTGCCACCCCTGGATGCAAGCCTGACACTCCTTCAAGAGACTGATAAAGAAACCAGCAAGTATCAGTTAAGTTTGTGGGGCATTTATACATGTACTTCAGTAGGCAGGGGGCTCTTTAAACAGAGTGGCTCCAAGAGCTGCTCTAATTAAAGCACCCAGGATATGACATATATCCGCATCCCTGTGCTGAAAAATTGTGGCAGGAGCGCTTTAACTAAAACTCAAACAAGCTTTATTTCAAGCACCCCTGCCACCATGTTTCAGCACAAGGGACATGGATACACATGACACTGGAGTCTGCTGGAGCACAGTAATTACCACACTCCAGCAGACTTAATTAACTCAATCTGCTTCAACATGCTGTAATTATAGCTTCAACGTACATGTATAGGTGCCCTGAGTATCTGAATTCAGTGGAAGTAAGTGTGTTCTAGGCTCAAAGAACTAGGAAAATTGGAAACCTAGGGGCTCGTATACACGTGCGTGGAAATCCAGCATAGGAGCAGACTGAATTAATTGAGTCTGCTGAAGCACAACACCTGACACACTTCGGCAGCCTTCTGCGTCACATGTATCAGCATCTCAGAGCATCTCCATGCTGAAAAAATAGCAGTGGGGCATTTTGAAATAAAACACGTTTGATGAGCTTTAGTTCAAAGCATCCCACTACCATTTTTTCAGCACAGGGATGCGTGGGAACGCTGATGTATGTGATGTGCGGGTGCTTTTGATTAGCACAGCTGCTAATTAAAGCCCCCAGTGCCACAACCCACAACACATGCAAAAATGCCCCTACAGACTTATCGGAGTTTACCTCATCTATTTCCTCAAGGGTTTTACCATTTAACACAGATGCTCTAGAAGAAATCAAATCTATTTTGATTTTTATTCTAGCTTAATTTCTTGTTCTTACTGCCGGTATGGCTGAGCTTATGCTGCAGCAGACATCCAAACTTTCTACCTGACCTTAATTTAAAGCATGCATCCATAATGAAACCATGGGACAAATATACAAAGGGAACTCAACAGATTTAAAAGATACTTGTCTAGTAGGCACATGTCTGTGTAGGAGGTGGAAAGAAACATTGCTAAATATGTCTCCCCTCCTGTGAATACTCATAACACCACCCCATCCAAAAATATAGACTAATGAGGAAATTCTGTGCAGATCAATATGAAGAGCACTGCCTCCACTACACCAGTTTAAGCAAAGGGTCACCCGTGCATCTGCTCCAATATTTTATTCTAATGACTCTTGCTATCAAAAACATAATTTTCTGTGTTTGTATTTAACTAGCAGTTATATTCATTTCAGAATGCAACTTGAATCTCTCTTGCTGCATATGTGCTGATAAGTAAACACATTTAACTACTTTGAAATACAAGGAAGTTGCAAGGATGGAACCAAGAGAAAAAAACAAGTTAAAGGAAGGGTAGGTCAGTGGGATGAATACTACACTAGAAAGGAGAGAGTCTTTGCCTTCAGTGAAAAAACTGTCCCACTACTTTTTGTCTATTTTATCTGATAAATATTCAATGCAAGGTACAAAAAGACCATTGAGGGTAGGGACCAGAATGAATGGTCTGATCCTGTCAGGGCAGTATCCATCTTACTGTTCTCCTCCCTCTCTTCCTTTTCCTCATATTCCAAATAATCCAAACTGTGCCTAAATGCCAAATATTGAAGTTTTACAGCTAAATATTACCACTTAGGATTTAGGACTCAATGCATGCAGAAACTGAAAAGGCTTCTCACTTTTTAAGATGGTCTTTCCATATCAAGTTCACTGGGCCATAAGTATGCACCCACTGGCCATGGTATACCTAAATATAGAGCATGTTGGTCCTCAGAGTTATCAATCTAGCACCTTTCACATCCAGTAAATTTTCTTTGAATAAATGTTTAAACATGTGGATGAAAATCCTCTTTTGTGTGTCTATGGAGCAGATGAAAGACACTCATATTTACATCAGACTTCCAGCAATTCCCTCTTGACCGATTAGAATAACTTTCTCAAGGGATGGCAATTAATTCGTTCTCCATGCTATTTAATCCTTGACCTTTCTTTACAAAATACATTTACATAACATGTGCTATCTGACCTCCTTCAATTATATCTTGAGGGCCTTGCAAGATTAAATATTGTCTACAGGAAAATAAGTGACCCAGCTACTAAAATTAATGCTATTAGGTGCCAAAGCTGTTTAAAGGCGGCAGTTATTCAACATCAATTCCAAAAATCATGAGTTAAACAAGACAAAATTTAACCAAGATTATGAGTATCATTTTAACTGCTTTAAGTATGTTCAACTATGCATAAGTATTTCATAAACAAACTCTATAGTACTTACTTACATTATGCATAAATTGATTCATACTCTAAAAGTATAAATTGGTTCACACTCTAAAACGGTCCAATGTCTTCTGTATTTAAGTAGTCTAGAATGTAAATTTGAAAAGGCTGGGACAATTTTGTGTGGTGTTTAAAACCCACATCTAGGAAGCCATTTAAAGTGTGCGTCTAACTTTAAGGTGATTAAATAGTCCCACTGAAATCAGAATAATCACTGAGATCAAAGCAGCAGTTCTCAACCTTTTTAAAGTGGTTAGCCCTGTTCATAACGCCAAATTTCTCTCACACAAGTTCTTACCTTGCCGTATTGACAAGTTATTTCATTTTTTTAGTTACATATCTACAGTGGCCACTGACTGTCACTTGGCCCATGTGCCCACTAAGGAGAATTATTAGATGTAAGATTCCCCCTTACTTACCTGTAAAGGGCTACTTCCATTACATTGTGGGGGGAGCAGAAGGAGGAGGAGGAGTAGAAGTAGGGAGAGAGAGAGGAGTAGTATCTGCAGCCCCTCTACTCATCCTCATGTGCAGGCAGGAAGAGAGTGGTCAGACAGGACAGGGTGTCAATGGAGTTTTGACTGATCTATGGACTCAAGGCAGACACCAAAACAACACATTTGATGTGAAAAAGAGATTAAGTCTCCCTCCTTTAATGGGCTGGTACAGATAATTCCCTCCTGAAGCAAATGAAGGACTATGGACTAAATTTTACTAAGTCACAATTCAATCCTAGATCTGTTCTTGGAGGTGCCCTTCAGGCTGCTCTACTGGTGTAGTGGTTAACCCACTATGTATCTCATTCATGTTAAAATAATTAGGGTTGGGGGGGTGGAGGGAAGGATAGCAATACCAGGCATAACCTTGAGTCATCCCTGAATGAACTTTGAAAACAGGATCCTTCTGCATATTTAATATATGGGTTGTAAACGTATTTAGATCAAGAAAAAAATACCTTATTGTGAGCACTGCATGAGATCCCCCACATGGGCAGATACACAGGAAAGAATCAAATGCTGTGACAAAGACCTGGTGCTACATTAGTCTAAAGGGATCATAAAGTGTATCCTACAATTAAGAGGAGGAGAATCACAGTAGATAAGTGTACAGGACTCTAGCATGCTGTAGGAAAAAAAAATTATTTAGAAGAAAAATTAAAGATATAATGTACAGAAGAGGGAGGGAATACCACAGGCAAAAAGGAGGGGATAAAAGCACAGGATAAAAAAACCCCAAAAAACAGGGAGTTAAATATGAAATAAAGCAATGGATGAACTACAAAGTTAAACTCCAGAGAGGGAGGAGAGAATAGAATGGACAGGGGTTTTCTTCATTTAGGAAGTCAGAAAATGAAAGAAGCAGAACAAAATCAGAGACAAGAAAAACCACTGCACTGAATCAATCAATGAACATGTCCCCATGAGCAGGAATATGCATTTTTCTGGAGACAAACAGCAGCAATAAAATATGTGCTGCTGCTGCTGCTTGACCCTGGGAAGCACTGATACACATGCATTCTAGCATACAACAGCAAATTGCTTTGGGTAGGGTAGGGGAGCCTGAGGCCAGCACCTGAACTGGCCCCAGAAGCTTTACCTGGGGTCCTAAGGGCCACCAAAATTCAGCAACACAGAGCCTAATCAGCAGCCATAGCTTGGCTCTAGCCAACCAGACTCCAGTTTGTGGTAGCGTATGCTGCCGCCATGTAAGGAGCCCTGCTTTTTTTAGATGTAGGGTTTTTTGACATTGGGATCTCCCAGTGACAAAACACCCCCCACCACCCTTCTCTCTGCCCCACTGTGCTGCAAAGTAGTGTGGGAAACACCTGCAGGTGTGGCATGTGTGGTGTGCAGCACCACATCTGCTTGCCACACATCCATGCTTATCTGGACGCACCCGATCATTCTAAGTGTTTATAGGGCCCTTATCATTGTGTCAGGGGTACAACTCGGACAAAGGCCATTGGGGCTTGACCACAGAAGTCAGAACCCAGGGGGATTAAAAACAGACAGGGGCACAGAAGCAAGGGTTAGAAGTCAGAGGATTAAAAGTCAGAGGTTTTTAAGGCCTGGCTTGACAAAACCCTGGCTGGAATGATCTAACTTGGGATGGTCCTGCTTTTTGCAGGAGATTGGACTAGATGACCTCCTGAGATCCATTTCCACCCCTTATTTTATACAATTCAATGATTAATCAGCAGGCATGTCAGAAGGCAAAGGCTGTAAGGGATGAAGACGCAGGCAGTCATTCTGCATACAACCACAAGCCAGAGGGATTCAGGAACAGGAGGCAGGGACCCAGAGGACAGTCACTAGCCAGGGGGTCCACAGACCAGGATGTGGGCAATCACCAAGCTAAGTCACAAGCCAGAAGCCGGCTATCAGAGGACTGGGATCTGGAACACAGTATGGAACAAAAGAGGTCAAGGAGACAGACGGACAGTCTAGAAGAAAAACCAGGAACAAGGCTGAAGTCAGGAAGTAAGACCAAGAGAACAAGAAACCAGGAACAAAAAAAAATGCAGGACCTGGAACTAAACAGGCAAGGATCAGAGACTAGGACATGGGGAATCAAAAGTAGTTACCATGAAACTAAGAGCATGGAATCAAAACCCCAAAACTAGCCAAGGAGACATTTTTCCTGTTGAGCAGCCTACTAAGCTTTAAACAGCTACTGAAAATAAGCAGGCAGTCACACCTATTCAGGCAACTGGGGCCAGCTGAGACTAGCTAGGTCACTGGCAACTAGCCCCTCTCAGTAACCAGGGCCAGCTGAGAGAAATTTAGCCTGCTTTCAACCCTAACTCCTTACACATAGTATCTGAGCACTTCTCAGTTCTCAATGCATTTTTCCCTTATCACAAATGCCTACAACATCAAATAGTGCTATTATCTTCATTTTACAGATCGTGAACTGAAGCCCAAAGAAATAAATGCAAGAAAGCATCCAAAATGGCTTTCAGGAGGTAGTCTAAATTATTTGCGCTAGTTTACATAGGAAATCTGTGACTGACCCAGGTCTCTTGAACCCCATGCTATCACCTTGGACCAGACTGCCTTTCAGTTTTCTCTAGTCTTATGCTTAGAACTTCAGAGAAGCAGTTCTTTTTTGTTATACATTTCTATAGTACCTATCACAATGGGCTGGGACTCCCAGAACAGACAGAATACAATCAAGCTACTCAAGAGTCACTCCATTCAGTTCTGTTTGGGTCTCCATCTGAGATGGTAATACTTCATGATTAGTGGTATGAAAAGCAGGAGAAACAGATCTAAAAATATTAGCATACTATCAGATACCAATGCAGCCTAAGCTGTCTCTTTGCCAAACTCGGATCATTCCTAGAACAACACAAGTCAACAACAGCTAAGGCATCTAACTACTATAGGAGCTTATCAAAACTTAATGATTATAATCAGCAGTGGAAAATTACATACCAATCATTGATACCTTTCTTTCCTTTAGAAAAATACTGACATCCTTCTTCATGAAGAGACCAGTATTTTCTCAATAGCCTTCACCTGCCAGGAAGGCTAACAGCAGGCTGTGGAACAAAATTCTTCCGCCCTCCCCAATCATCCAGAACACCACTAACTGAAACCCAACCAGAGAAGGCCTACCATTTGCCCTTTCTAGATACTGTCCTGCCTCTTTGGATGTAGGTATCTGGACTGTTCAAAAAGAGAGTTCAGAGAAACACTGTTGTCAGAAGTGTGCAGGGCAGGGAATGACATCTAAAAGCAGAAGTACTTCATTTGCTTTTTTACCAAACATGTTAAGTCAGTCTCAAAAGGAGACTGGAATGACATTTTTCATTTTTAACTTCTAAGTGGATCAGAAAAATCAAGGGGGCTTTTCCTGATGTCTCTGCTATTAAGTGAATAAATTACTTCCTGTATTTGAAAAGTCACATGCTAATTACCAACAAGCTCTCAGATGAAATATTTGATACGTGAATGCAGTTATCTTCAGGTCAAACTTTCCCTTCCAGTGTAAGGGCCCTGCTACACATGGCTCTTCAAGTTGCTCAGATGCTGATCAGTGTTAGTGCTAGCTCAAGTTTGGAGCAGTTGCACCTTCAGGATAAAAACCTGACCTAGAGCTACAGCTGTGAGTTGTCACTAGAGTGCTGGTGAACAAGGACAGGCTTCTATCCCTGCTCTAAGTGGGGGTGTCAGAGATATGGGTTGGGGGGCAGGAACATGAAGCTGGGAGGTGGAGAGTTAATGGGATGGGGGTGGGTAAGGAAATGGGAGATGGAAAAGAAATGGAGGTAGGGAAAAGGGTGCTGAAATGAAGGAAATCAGCTACTGAAGGCAAAATGAAAAGAGGTAAAAAAAACCTAAGAAATTAAAAAGAAAGGAGGAAGTAAATTAAAAGTCTTGTGTTTTTAATAAATTGAGATTTGGGATTGGGTGTTGTGGGTGCCAGTTGTGTTTCCTGGGGTGGCTGGGACGTGGAGGTAATGAGGGAAGGTATTTTTGGGGGAGCTATTGCCCCTGCCCTGAGAAGGAAGCCCCAGGTCCTGGGGACCCAGTCCAGCCCCATACTTTGTTCCCCTTCCCCAGACACCACTCCTGGATTTGTTCATGCCCTGTGACCTAGCTAGCTGACGTGTGCCCTGCAGGCTGTTTGTATGAGGCTGCACTCCTGGGGGTGGGAGGGGGAGCTGGCTGGGTGCCAAAATTTCCCCCTGGACAGAGTTCAGGAATTGGAAAGTTCATCCACATAAAACAGGAAGGTAGTGGAGGGGACATTGTATCCTCGGATCCTGGAGGACTAAACATTGGGCAGCTCATCTGTAGGTAGTGGCCACACAGTAATGGAACACGAGCTGGGTAACATGGATCAGAAATGAACCTGCCCTGGAGTGGTGTAACTTTTAGCTGCCTAAAGTGTGCTTAAAACTAGTTTCAGGTGTTAATGTGTGAACAATTCAGGGGTTAAGAGCTCCAGGTGCCACCCAAAATTAATGTATAACAAGGCTATAACAGAGAGGTACCATGGCAGGTACTCCCAGAGGAGAAAGAGCTAGGGAGTGGGAAGGTGGCTTGGCAGTGGTATGATGACCCAAAGAGGGGGATGTTGAGTTTAAAGTGATTGCTAGATATATTTTTTTTTATTCTAGTTTATACTGGAGGACTGGTGTGGCTGTAGGGGGTAGCAAAGAAGATGAGACCACAAGGGTGACAGGAGAGAATACTAGGTTAAACCCTGCCAGGGGCAGAGGCACAAGACATAGGCAGGCTGAGGCTGAGAGGGCTACAACCTGAGCTGTGGCACCAGAAGAGGCAGAGGTGGCCTGAGGCTAAGAGGACCAGAGAGAGAGAGAAAGAGGGCCAAGGGCTGACAGTAGAAAGGCCAGGCCAGAGACAGTGGACTTAAGCCACCAGTCAACAGCCAGAATAACCTATAAGCTAAGGATAAGAAGCCCAAAGCCTATACAGGAAGGCAAATGGATGGTGGCCACTGGCTTGCAGTGCCAGTGAGGCACCAGTAGGTCTGCCAGGGTGTGAGAGACCCATGGAAAACTGTGTGGTTTTGCCTAGAGGACAGAGGGCCTAGCAATCATGAGAGACAAGTCAGTTAAGGCAAAGGACTATCAAGGGCACTGTAGGATTCAGGGACAGCCTCCCAATTAATATAAAGAAACATCAACGTGTGGCAGGAAAGATAAATGGTGGGGGTTTATATAGAGGACCAAGAATACAGGCAGGATTAGGGTGGCCCTAGGGGGTACCATAGCTGCCCCAGGGCCTGTCCTACTACAGAGACTCCAAGCGTCAAGATTATCACCAGTTGCTCTGAGCAATTCCTGAGCACATTCATGGGGCTTACTGAGATGCATGCTTCTGACCCTGGAAAGATCTTAGAAGTAAAAAAAGAAAAAAATGTCGAACTGGAAAAAGAAGCATAGGGTTCAAGCAAAAAGACTGCAGTACTTTAAAAAAAAAAAAAAAAAAATTCACTCTGGTTCCTTGCCTTTGTTCTAGTTAGGTGTCAATGTCATCTCTTATTGCTCTACAATTTGAGCTAGAAAAATGAGCCAAGATCTTGTTCATGAATTGAAGTCCATTCCCAATGATTCATAGGGAATTTATGGAAACTTATTTGCATGGGAAATTGCTCACACATGAGAAATACCAGAGAAGGTGGATGAAACACCTTAAGAGGGGGCTATTCAACTGGTGGTCTGTGAGCTGCAAGCAACCCATGGGAATGGTGTAGCATGGTCTAGTGTCAGGGGAGCCATTCTTTCATGCACTGCAGGGAAAAAAGGGGTGGTGTCCATGTGGCATGTGCAGTGAAGGTAGGCCATACAAGGGGCCACTCCCCAATACTTAGAACTTGGAAAGCCTTATCTTAGGATATGAGAGTCAACACTGCCAGCCCTGGCAGGGGGGAATCCCACTAGACAGGCCTGAGTTGTTTTTTTGTTTGTTTGTTTTTGGCGGGGAGAGGTTGGAGGTGGGCGGAATTAACAAAACAATCAAAACATAACACTCCTGTCTATATGTGAAAACTCCTAACTACCTACACTTATCCCCAGTCCAATGGCAGGATTGTTCCCTACAGCATGCTCATGCACATTGCATCTTTTAATTTCAAATATCTCAGACAACAGACTTTCTGTGTGAACATATTATTTAGCCATTTGTGCATTATGTCTGGCTAATAATAAAAGCAAGAAATGGGTTGGGGGAGGCTTAACATCCCACATAAGACCACATTTCTGATCTATTAAACACCACTGCAGCTGGGTCAGCAACTAATGGAAAGTGTACAGAGCCATCTACTGAGCAAGTAGTATACAGAAAGGGCCACAGAGGAGAAGTCAAGGAATGGCAAGTTTAAGCAAGATAGCCATTACTTGGACTGGGTTTCTTTTTCTTTAGAATTCAGTGGTCCTAAGGCTGTACCCTCCTAGTTATCTGTCTGCTGTTTGCTGGGATGCCTAATCAGATGAAATTGTATATAAATATAACAGTTGATAGAGTGGTACTCTGTATTTATTTTTATTATAATGTAATGATCCACTATTTGTTTACATTGCCTCAACATAAGAATATTTCATATATTAGGGCTTGTCTACATGGGGACATTAAGAAAATTAAATCCAAATTAAGTTTTTAAAGTGAAATAGTTAATCTGCATTAAATCCAGGTGCAGACAAGCTATGCCAGAATAAAAGTGGCCTTAATTTAATTCATGTTAATTTACTTTAGAAGTGAATTAATCTAAATTCAATTAAGGCCACTTTCATTCTGACAGTGTCCACACAAGGATTTAATGCAGATTAAGTACTCCACTTTAAAGGCACTCCTTTGTGGATGCACTTCTCTTCACATCCCTTAAACATAAACAATTCTCAAATGTTTCAGTTATTAAAGATCCGTTCTCAGGGTGGGGGGGAGGAGGCTGTTCAATAACTCTGCTGGTGCCTACATCCATCAGCAAATGACACGATGCAGTCCCACTCCCTCTATATCCATCTGCCTGCAATTAAAAAAAAACTTAAGCAATCCCCAGTGAGTAAGTACCCTTCTTATTTTCCAGCAGTCAGCCACACATCATGGATGCTTTAAGAGCCAAACTGAAATAGAAAACAGTAATACCGTCTTGAAATAGACACATTACATGGGTTGTGATTCAACTGCCACACGGAGTTTGTCATAAAATACCTTTGCAAAGATGTTGAATAATAACCTCAACCAGGTCTGCTCACGGGCTTCATCCAACATACATTTCTAGCATGGCTTCCCTGGAGAAGAAGTGTTTTTCTAGTTTGATTATAGAAAAAAAGCACAGTGCAGAAGGTTTTTTTCCCAAAGCACTCTTCTTTGGCCTATCTTCTGTCACTGAACTCTATGTAGATTTCATCATTAGAAGCAGAGTTTAGTCAGTGCTGAGTGCTTTTAAAATCCTACCATGTACTTGTAACACTCCCCACCATCCCCCCCGCCTCCCCACTTCTACCCATAAAACTTTACTTAGAAGCAGTAGCATAACTAATTTGGCAAAGTGGCCACCAGCCCCAGGTGTCTACATGGGGTATAAAAAAAAAAAGGGAGCTGCTGCCACTTCTGGCAGCTGCAGCTACCCAGGGCACAGAGCTGCTCTGCTTAGAAGATAACTATTTCATTATCCCTTAAAATGTGATTCCTCGGAGAAGAGATATTGTTGCATTATACTGCAGATCAGAACCCCTGGGGCTGCTGTTCCATCCTAGAGATCAGTAGTATTGTGGGCAGTCTCCCTGAGTGCTTGAGTCTAGGCTAAAAGTGTTTGCATGAGGCAGAACTGGCTTGGTTAAGGTAGTTCAAAAGCTAGAGTACCAGGGAGAACTACAGGGTCCCTTTAAAAATGCCTTTTACCTTCATTATAATGGACATTACTTCAGGATCTTCAAGGGTTAGAAGAGACAGTGAAAGAGGGTAGGGGCAGAAGGGCATTTCAGGTCAATAGAAGGAGACAAAATGCTTAATCTTGCTGTCACTATACCTTCTGTATGATGACTGTTGTCCTCCCATCATCATGCCCATTTGCTTAGTGACATCTGTCAAAATGTATCAATTAACAGAAGAAGTTAATTCAGTGATCCCTCTCTAGGCTCTGGTGGGATGGTGGGGTTTGTCCACAGTCTCTGTGGGGCTACAAGTACCCTGGCTCTCACAGGGACTTGGGCTGCTGCCATGGGAACTCCCAGTGCTGCTCAAGCTGTGCCCGGCTCCAAGGGCACTGGCTGCCTCTATGGGAAGTTCTACCCTATCTCTGACCACAGTGGAGGGGTTTCTGCCCACAGTGCTGGCGGAGCTGCCTTTGCAAAAGCCAAGGGTCTGGCTGCTGCTGTGGGAGGCCCTCCCATCACGATCAGAACTGGGGCTCTGGCTATGGTGGGATAGCCTCCGACTGTGGTGTTGCTGGGGCTGCTTGTGTCAAAGTGAAAGCCTTGGCTCTGGCTATGGTGGCATGGTCTTAGTGGATGGTGCTGCTCAGGTTACCAATACCCCGGCTCTCACCAGGGTGTTGTCTGCTGCCACAGGAAGCCCAGCCATCATAACCATAGCTGGTGATCTGGCCACAATGATGGGGCTTTGCCTGCAGTACTGTTGGGGTTGTCAGCACCCATGATCTCCCTGGGGCATGGGCTGCTGCCTTGAGAAGCCCTTTTACTATGGCCAGAGCCTGAGCTCTGGCTGTGGTATTGCAGGGTCTCACACACATGCACACAATACAGTGTCCCTGCAAAGCCAGTTATACACATGTGAAAGCACACATGCATACACATGCTCGCCCAGTGTCTCTGCCGGGTCAGGATGCTAGGTGCCATCATGGGAAGTCTCACCACCTGTAGTGAAGCTTCTGCTAAGGCTGCCAGCTTAAGAGCTGAAGAGTGGCCCATGAACACTTTGGAAAGGGGGAATGTGGCCCTCCAACCTATTTGTGTTTGACACCCCTGTTCTTATGGCAACAGCAGCTCAAAGACCTATGTGCAGTTATCAACTTGTGTTCATACAAAACCCAAACTTTTTTCCCCTAAAATTCAACCTGAAAATGTAGGATTAACTTGTAACTGGAAAAATACAGTACTATCTCCCACACTAAATTACACTTCAGATAGAGGATTTACATTAGCCTGCATTCCCATAAGGAAACCAGTTCTAATACCATTGAAAGAAATGCATTCACACCTAAGCATATCCCTCATCTTGCTGGTATCTCTTGGGACAAGAGCCTGCCTAAGGCATGAAGCATATTGGGAACGGTGAGGAGCTCATTTATCCTCTGTAGATGGAATGTGCAAAAATGAGGTACCCAAATCCTCTTAGGCAATATAACCCCATCCAAACTTTAAATCAGTGTTTTTATCTCCTTATACTTTTTAGACCAAACTTTCTAATGCCAGTCCCTGCTTGTAGAAACCATACTGAAAGTTATAAATGCTACAATGAACACAAAGTGCTCCCTTTTAACATCCTGGTGCATCCAGATGTGTGCGCATGTGCATTTCCCTGGCGGCAGTTAGCAGCGGCACAAGTTGCCCCAGGTGGCATAGGGGAGGCTAGAGCCAACACTTGGGCTGGCCTCAGTTGCTTTACCTAGGATCCTGAGGGCCTCCCAGGGCTGCAGTGGCAGCGATCCCGGTGTGCAGAGCCTGGCCAACAGCTGGAATGTGGTGCTGTCTGGCCAGGCTCCAGTTTTGGGTGGTATACACTGCTGCTACCCTGCATGGCCGCCTGCTTGCACTCTGCCATGGTGGCATACACCATGAGCCACCCTGCTTTTTTTCTTCATGCATTTTTTGATAGCAGGATTTCCTGGTATCTAAATTTGGTTCTGCATTGCAAATATGCAGCATGAAGAGCCAAATCACATGTGCAGGGTGTATTTTGCAACACCTCAAAAGCCTTTGAGATACTACAAAGTGCATGTGAGTGCTCTTGTGGATATGCCCGCTGAGTCCAAAATGGGCTGGGTGGGGAGGGAAGGCAGGGAGAATTTTAACAACACTGTGTTCTGTCCAAATATGCAGTTTCTCCTAAACTGAAAATCTAACATAATTCTGGTTTCTGCTTCCAGAATTTATTCGTAGAAAAAAAAAAAATAAGGCCAAAAAAATTCAGAAAGTATTTTAAGAAAAAAAATTCAACGTTTTCAGACAATATATTTCCTTTTTTACAAATAAAATACAAAATAAAAGTAAATACTGAAACTTAAAGCATAGAAATGCTGTTTAAACCATTTTGCAGGTGTGGTGTGTCAAACATTATATATAATGAAAGTGGGTGGGAATAAGTACTGTTTTATAAGGAACAATTGTGGGTTTTTTAAAATTTAACAGTTAATATTTGAAGCCTGCTCCCTCAAGAGAACAATTTAAGGTAAATTAAATCTTGAGCCTAAACTACTTATTATCATCAGTATAAGCTAATGCACAGAAGTTGCTAAAGAGTTTTTAATGTTTTCTGTCATTAAAATGATCATCTGCATAGTTTCTCCCAGCAACACATGAGCTACTTAATACACTTGTGTGGCAAGCCCAAAACTTTCAAGTCATGTTAAAGGATGATGAAGTAAAAATCTTTAAAGAGAAGGCATCATCCAAATTTTCAAATGTATATTTAACAAGACAGGAAAAACAAACAAACAAACAACGCCCCCCTCAACAAAGCACCATTACACTTCATCATCACTGAAAAATTATGGCTGAGACTACCAAAGCCACATAAGGGATTTGGAGGCTTGCTTCCTATTAAATTTGAAATCTAGATCAGTGGCT